>NW_026853556.1:0-89524 GCF_026571515.1 Ruditapes philippinarum | reverse complement strand
GGTCGGTATCCCCATCTTTGAAATCGATGACAAAATGAGACACCAGCTGACGCAAAGTTTGGAATCCTCGACATTGCTGTAAAAATAATAAAATTATCGAAATTTATTTACAGCAAACATTTGGCAAACAGGGCTATTCCAGTTGTAATTTGCCAACTTGATCAATCACACACAAAACTTAGGATAGTTATTGTTGAAAGTTACTTTTTCCAGGTAACGGTTGTAAAAATCAAGAAATGCAAAATGGTTTAATATTGAAAAAAATAATACGATACGACTGTACTTATAGATATTTAGAAAAAAATGTATCTTAAAACTCTCAAAAGCAAATTGATTTGATAGTTGATGCATTTACAACTGTAGATATATAGTAATGTACATATACCTATGTTTATCTTACATTTTTTCTGACATTAACATTTTTAGCAGATTTTATTTTCGAATAACCAACTTACCCTCTTCGAGATCCCTCATCATATCTTCTGGTGCTTTCTGTCGCGGCGATCTGTCGTGAAAGGACGGACACACAGAAAGTTCGCTTTGGTTTACGTGTTCCTAGACAAGTACCATACTTTAATTATTTTCTTGTAATAATATAAACTAATGAAAACTAACAATATTATTTAAGCTTTAGATTGCTGTTGTGAAACAATGCGCAAATAACATAGAAACAACGTCAAATATGACGTCAGAAAACATTTCAACGTCGATTTTTCATTGGTTGATCGTGACGTCTATTTTTATTTTCATAATCAAAGAAATAATTACAACTATCATAATTATCATTATTATTATTTATTATTATATATTTATTATTATTATTGATTATTAATATTATTATTATTATTATTATATTATTATTATTATTATATTATTATTATTATTATTTATTTATTATTATTATTATTAAGTAAGTTTATTGTGTTGTTATCGAGTTACAGCACCAAGACAGTAGACTTCTCCGATATACATTATAATGCTGCACGTTTATAACGTTGATTTTCATTGGATAATCGTGACGTTTATAGTATTAGTTATACACACGTAATTATTTTGACAGGTTATATGGCCCTATATAAAAGGCTGTTTGGAAATACTGTATAACCCGAGCCGCTAGGCGAGAAAAAGAAAAGTATTCTGTAACAAATTTCAAACTTGAAAAAAATCATTTCAAACTATTGTCTTTTGATTTATTAGCTAAAGGTCTATGATGAATTATGTGTACATGCGTTATTTAAAGAAAAAAATGTTTATAAAATGTATGGCACGGCGCTTAAGTCATCATAAATTAATGATACATGCATTCCAATTCAAGACATCTCTAATGTATAATAACATTATGTTCAATAGGTAAAGCAAAATTTACTACATTGTATATATTTGCCACTTTTATGAAGCCATTTTAAAACTTTTCGATATTACTACTTTAAAGAATTCTAACTCAAATTTGAATATTTTCATGTTCATTGGTGTTTCACCACATATATCAACCATTGTGTTCATTTCTTTATTGAAACACATAGTCACTGGATAAGCAACATGACAATCCGCTAATATGTCAGCTCTAACTGACTGTATACTGGATATGCACGGTGGTAACGCTGGAAAAGTAACCCAGAATTGTGCAATAAATGGCGGATACCTGGCAGGATTTCCAACGCAGTAAGTAAACTGGCCATTGGCCAATATATTCTTATTTAACCAATTTGAAAAAAGGAATAGCCGCATACGGCTGCGAAGACATCCTCCTCAAGATTATTTCCACAAAATTGCCTACTTTTCAAGATCATTTTTGAAAATAATGGCTTGACCACTGTTTTGAGCGTGATTTTGACTTTTTGTCGGCTCTTATTAGTACAACAATTCATATAATACCGCATATAATTTCGATTTTGGTATGCAAATGACTTTAAATTAACTTCTGGTGACGTAAAAAATGAAAATACGCTGATAAAATATGGTTCAAGCCATTTTTATGAAGTATCGCCCAGGTTCGTGAATTGTGCTTCGCGGTAACGCCGGAAAATGTGATTTTTTTCATATATGGTACTGAATTATTACACGGTTTTAACGCCATTAATCGGCGAGTATAAGCACTTTTCAAAAATATTTTTATGGGGGAAACTTTAATTCATTTCATACAGAATTCATTTAGAAAATATAGACACCGAATCCGTCCCTGAAACCACCGAGCTATAAGCTTCGTAATATAAGTCTTTGTTGAAGTGAGTATGAAGCAATGCGTGAACAATTTCTTACTCAGGGAAACAATGGGATTTGAACCGTTTATCATATACATAGCAATTCTCAATATCCAAGAGCTTTGTTAAATTATTGCTATATTTCTAGAAGAATGATCTTAAAAGAAAGCAATTTCGTGGAGGGATAAAGTATAATGTCTTCGCAGCCGTATATGCGGCTATTCGATCATTTTTTCAGTTTGGTTAAATAAAGAATATTTTGACAAGTTTAATTATAACGTTGAAAATCCTGCCAAGTATCCGTCATTTATAATATTGCACAATTCTGCGTGACTTTTGGAGGAATGGTGCGTTTAATTTCATGTTCCGGCGTTACTGGATAAACACCGACAGAAACAAACCTACCAAAACAATGTTCGATGCAGGCCACGTACTTCATGAACTAGTATATTGTTCAGTTAATAAATTGATATTCATGGAATATAAGATTGAGAAAACATAAAATAAAAACTTGAAATGAACTGCTTCATTAACAAACTTTTATTAAACAACTCATTCATAGCAAACAAACAACAAAAAACCCCGAAGCAACCCAAAACAAAAAGGTTAAGAAAAGAGGCGTGGTGATAATGCGATGCAGTTAATCAGCATTTAAGTCGTGGAGAACCTGGAAAATAAACATGTTAAGTATATACAAACTGTTAAATTTATTCCTTATATTCTACATACATATAAAGTTATTGAACTTTCTACGCTCCGACTTTATAAATTTTTTGTTGTGAGAAACCGATAAAAATTAATACTCAAGAATGCATGTATGCTTTTAATGAGATCTGTAAACCTTAATTGGTAGTTCATGGTAATTACACGTGCGCAGAAAATAGAAGATAAATTATTTGTACCTGATTAGAATTTAGCTCCAGAGAGGCCAGCTGCCTTCTCTCTCTTCTCACGTAAAATGTCGTTACGAAGAAGCTCGGCTAAAATCTCTTTTTCCTCAGATGTGTAGATGATCTGGAAGTGGTACATTAATACTCAAATATAAAATCTATTCATGAGTAAACTTCTAGTAAATTTCAAGCAGGGTGTACCAATATTTTAATACATGCCTATATATAACTGATTTTTTCCATTCATTGTAATTTATTCGACCTTCCCGTAGTTTAAATTCCTCAACCCCCATTGTCCTCATTATGAAAATACGTTATGTAGTTTCCGTACATAGAAAACTCGCCTTAGTCTTCAAAGTAAATATGCTACTCTCAGTTATGATAAGCCCTACTTTCTAAGTTTAATGTATGCATATGGCCTCTAATAATTGTCGAGTCAGTTCTTACAAAACAGTTAAACCTATAAACTATCCTTCGGGTCTGTGTTGTTAATGATCTGGTTATATTTAGAACACTACAGTCAATTACCTCATTATTATCCTCGGTTTGTTTGTCAGTTCCATTAAGCCGGTCTGCCAGTCTAGATGGCATTCTGGTCGTATCCCCATCTTTGAAATCGATGACAAATGAGACACCAGCTGACGCAAGTTTGGAATCCTCGACATTTGCTGTAAAATAATAATTATCGAAATTTATTTACAGCAAACATTTGCAACAGGGCTATTCAGTTGTAGATTTGCCAACTTGATCAATCACACACAAAACTTAGATTAAGTTATTGTTTGGAAGTTAACCTTTTCCAAGGTAACGGTCTGTAAAAAAATCAAGAAATGCAACAATGGTTAATATTGGAAAAATAAAATACCGATGTACAGTAAAAAACCCGCTTTACGACCACCCCGTTTTTCGAGACCAAACCGCTAATACGAACGATTTTTTTTAAAGACGCCTATTTTTATTCTTTATTTTAATGGTCGCTAACCCCGATTTTGAACCACTCCGTTATTCCGTAATGCGCCCCCAGTAAAATTCATCCCATTTCGTTTAAAATTTTCTTTTTTACTTTGAAACCCATAAATACACCCAACATTAAGTAACGATTCGCACACTAACGATTCGACCACATAACGGATCTCGCCACAGAAGTAATAACGATTCGCCGACAGTTAAATAACGATTCCCACGTCGTTCAAATTATTTATAGCCAACCGCTGTACGTGACTGTATCGATGAAAAGAGTTGATATTTCGTTAACTAACATATTTAGATCATTTTACCGATGGCGTCACTTAATATAATGTTATCAGAATGTTTAACATTTGTATTTTTTTTTGATCAATGATATTTATAAAAGTTTCAGCCCTTTTTTTGATCCCAAAGCTTCACGTCGGAGACTCGTCGCCCCCTTTTTTTTGATTAGTTTTATTTAGCTTAAATGACAATTTCAGTTCAACCAAACTATGGAGTCCCGAAAATAAGGGCACTACCTTTAAAACTATCGGAAAAATTTTCTAAAAACCCAAAGAACCCCAACGTGCATTATTCTACAACAATGCACTCGCCGTTCTTATTATTTCCCCCCGTGTATTTTTGGGATTGAGGGCCCATTTTGTTTGAAAAATGTGATAAATAAAAACAAATTTTGTCGAATTTGTTGTGAAAACTATCTAGAATGAAAGAAAATGGTCTAAAATAAGAAAATAACGAACACCAATTCTTTTTTTTTAGTCGTTTTAAGCTGTAAAAGACGTTTTAAAATATTGTTTAGTACTAAAAATGTCCGCCAAACAGCACGTGCAAAACAAAAAATCAAATACCTATTTTAATGACGCAAACGAGTTAAATTTTAACTTTATTTACTTTTAATAATTTTTTTATTTGTTTTAAAAAAAATTTTAGAGTGAAATAAAAAAACAAAAAAAAAGTTTTTTTCAACGTTTCCAAATTGTTATTCTACACATAGAAGATTTAACGACAGTTTTTAATATTTTTTCTTGAAAAGTAGTCCGGAAAAACATGCATCCACGTGATCAAGTGCCGTAGATCAGAAAAATTATACGGCACCTTGTTATCGGGCCGAAATTGATACACGTGACAGGATAAAACGTTTTATCCTGTCACTTGTATCAATTTCGGCCCGATAACAAGGTGCCGTATATTTTTACTGATCTACGGCACTTGATTACGTGGTTTGCATTATGCCGGACTACTTTTAAAGAAAAAGTATAATTATTATTATAATGCTGGACTTTATGTTTGGTTGTTAAATTTGTTTTCGCCTCAGAGTTTCCAATATAAACGTTCTTTACAGGCCGTTCCAGTGGTATGGAAAAAAAACTGTCGTTAAATCTTCTGTGTGTAGAATAACGAATTTTGGAAACGTTGATGCCAATAACGTTGCGACATTAAAATAGCGTATTTGTTTTGATTGTTTTGCACGTGCTGTTTGGCGCTACAATGTGACGTCACGTAAACAATACTTTAAACGTCTGTACAGCGTTAACGACTGAATAAAAGTTTTTGGTGTTCGAATTCATTTTCTTAGTTAGACCTTTTTCTTCCAAAAGAAGTTTTCACAAAAAAATTCGACAAAAAATTGTTTTTATTTATCAATTTTTCAAACAAAATGGCGCCCTCAATGTGAAAAAAACCCAGGGAGATAATAAGAAGGGCGAGTGCATTGTTGTAAAAATAATGAACGCTTCGGCCTTCTTTTTTTGGCTATTTAGAAACTTTTTCCGATAGGTGATTAAAGTATTTGCCTAATAAAGTTTTTTAAAAAAAACGGTGACAGGAAAAAATAGAAAATGATTGGTCCCGTGGATGGAGAAAGTTTATTTTTAATTTCTGCTTCCGGAAATTTTGTTGGGTTCGCCTTCGCTACCCAATAAATTCCCCCCCTCGCCAAAAATAAATTTTTCCCCTCCACGGCACAACCTGTTATTTCTATTTTTTCCTGTCCTTCACGCAGCCTAGGGGCTTTTTTCGACCCCTTTTTTTTCCCAGTTTGGTTAAAAAAAATATTTTAAAAAACCAGTTTAATTTACCAACCGTTAAAAATCCTGCCAAGTAGCATTGAAATATTGCACAATTCTCTTTTATTTTTTACGAATGGTCTTTTAATTTCACATTCCGGCAAAAACACCAACAGAAACAAACCTACCAAAAAACAATGTACGATTAGGCCATATTTCATGTAAGATATTGTTCATTATTTAAAAATTGAAATTCATGCAATATAATTGGAAATAAAATAAAACTTAAAATGAACTGCTTCATTAAAAATTTTTATTAAAAAATCATTGCAAACAAACAAAAAAAACCCGAAGCAACAAAACCAAAAGGTTAAAGAAGAGGGGCTTGGTGATAATGCGATGCAGTTATCAGAAATTTTAAAAGTCGGGGAGAACCTGGAAAAAAACATGTTAAGTAATATTACAAACTGTTAAATTATTCCTTATATTCTACATACATAAAAATTATTGAACTTTCACCCCCCGACTTTTATAAATTTTTTGTTGTGAGAAACCGATAAAAATTAATACTCAAGATGCAGTATGTTTTTAAATTTAGATCTGTAAACCTTAATTGGTTTTTCATGGTAAATTTACCGTGCGCAGAAAATAGAAGATAAATTTATTTTGTACCGTTAGAATTTAGCCCCAAAGGGGCGCTCCCTTCTTTTCTTTCTAGTTAAAAATGTCGTTACGAAGAAGCTCGCTAAAATCTCTTTTTCCCCTCAGATGTGTAATGTTTGGAAGTGGTAAAAATTAATTTTTCAATATAAAATCTATTCATGAGAAAACTTCTGAAAATTTTAAAGCAGGGTGTACCAATATTTTAATACATCCTATATAAAAATGATTTTTTCCATTCATTGTAATTTATTCGACCTTTTTCCGTAAGTTTAAATTTCCCTCACCCCCCAAATTTCCTCATTATGAAAAACGTTATGTAGTTTCCGTACAAAAAACTCGCCAGCCCAAAGAATAGCACCTCATTATGAAACCCCTTTTTTCAAGTTAATTTTTGTATATATGGCCTCTAATGTTTTGTCGAGTCAGTTCTTACAAACAGTTAAACCTAAAAAACATCCTTGGGGTCGGGTTTTTTAAATGACTGGTTATATTTAGAACACTACAGTCAATTTACCTCATTATTACCCCTGGGTTTGTTTGTCAGTTCCTTAAGCCGGTCTGCCATTTCTAGTGGCATTCTGGCGTATCCCCATCTTTGAAATCGATGACAAATGAGACACCACTGACGAAGTTTGGGAAAAAACCTCGACATTTGCTTTTAAATAAAAAATTATCGAAATTTTTTTTACGCAAATTTTTGCAACAGGGCTTTTCAGTTTTAATTTGCCCTTGAATAATCCAACAAAAAAACTTAGGAAGTTATTGTGATTTATTTTTTCCAGGTAACGGTTGAAAAAATGAAATGAAAAAAGGGTTTAAAATTTGAAAAAAAAAATAATATTTTATAAAAAATTTTTTAAAAAAAAATGTATCTTAAAAAAACTCTCAAAAGCAAATGATTTGATAGTTGATGCATTTAATCTGTAGATATTAGTACTGTATATATATGTTTTACTTACATTTTTTCTACTTTAAACATTTTAAGCAGATTTTTTTTCAAAAACCATTTCCCCTTTTCAGATCCCTCATATATTTTCCCTGGTGCTTTCTGTCCGGCATCTTCGTAAAAGGACGGACACACGAGTTCCCGCTTGGTTCCGTTTTCCAAGAAAGACCATTTTAATTTTTTTTGAAAATAATATAAAAAAATGAAAACTAAAATTTTATTTAGCTTTAGATTGCGTTGTGAAACAATTTGGGGTCTTAAAAAAGGAAAGCGGGGGGTTTAACTGGGTCATGTAAACCATTATATAAAACAAAAATTCTTTTTTTTTTAAAAAATGGTTTAATAGCGGGTGGTCTTAATTCCGGGGTGGGTTAAGGAGGGATTCTACTGTAGTTATAAATATTTTGACAGGTTATAAGGCCCTATATAAACGGCTGTTTGGAAATATAACCCGAGCCGCTAGGCGAGAAAAATAAAAATATTCTGTTACAAATTTCAAACTTAAGAAAATTCATTTCAGACTATTGTCTATTGATTTATTAACTTAAGTTCTATGATGAATTATTTTAAGAAAAAATGTTCATAAAATGTATGGCACGGCGCTTATGTCATCATAAATTAATGATACATGCATTCCAATTTAACACATCTCTAATGTATAATAACATTTTGTTCAATAGGTAAAGCAAAATTTACTATATATTTGCCACTTTTATGAAGCCACTTGAAAACTTTTCTATATTACTACTCTCAAATTTGAATATTTTCATCTTCATTGGTGTTTCACCACATATTACAACCATTGTGTCCATTTCTTTATTGAATCACATAGTCACTGGATGAGCAACATGACAATCCGCTAATATGTCAGCTCTAACTGACTGTATACTGGATATGCACGGTGGTAACGCTGGAAAAGTAACCCAGAATTGTGCAATAAATGGCGGATACCTGGCAGGATTTCCAACGCAGTAAGTAAACTGGCCAATATATTCTTATTTAACCAAATTGAAAAAAGGACTAGCCGCATACGGCTGCGAAGACATTATACTTTATCCCTCCTCAAGATTATTTCCACAAAATTGCCTACTTTTCAAGATCATTCCTGAAAATAATGGCTTGACCACTGTTTTGAACGTGAATTTAACTTTTTGTCGGCTCTTATCAGTACAACAATTCATATAATACCGCATATAATTTCGATTTTCGTATGCAAATGACATTAAATTAACTTCTGTTGACGTAAAAAAATGAAAATACGCTGATAAAATATGGTTCAAGCCATTTTTATGAAGTATCGCCCAAGTTCATGAATAGTAGGGTTTCTTAATCGGACAAAAATCATAATTGATCATCGAAAATAATCGAACAACCCTTTTCGATCAATCATCGATTATATAATCGAAATATTTACAACAACAAAGTTAATATGTACAATGTACATATCATGCTTAACTATTTATTAGAATTCCATTAATATTCTATATTTTGTGTATCTACAACTTTATCAACTGAAATAAACTAGTTTACAGATATACTATGCTCATCCTTGAGTAAAATATTTTAATCAAATAAATTCATTAAAATCTATAAAATTATTCTGTCTCAATTTCAATAAAGGAATGAATAATTTCAATAAACTATGTATGCATGGGAACAAGTTAAGTTGGTTCTTTCAAAACTGTCAGGTTTTATTTAATGACACTATATATTGATATTGTAACTACCTTTAGTGTGTAAAATAATTTTATACATAACATATCTTCTTTGTGTGAAGTCAAAACATGTTTATTTTATATTTACAAATAGACTGTGTAGCAATTCTAAATATTTTCTAATGTCAAATTTGAGCATAGTATAAACTTCACTGTCAACTATTAACACCATGGTCACCAGTATGCTATCATATTCAATTGAATGCAAATTATTGTTTCAACCAAAGCTGGCTTTAATTTAGAGTGTTGTTATACTACAGTGAGTCACTTAAGTAACAGCAAAAAATAAATTACCGATGATCGATTATTAAACCTTGTTATCGATCATCGCCGATCGGTCCTTTAAACGATCAATTTTCGATTATACTCGATCATCGTTTAATCCCTAATGAATAGTGCTTCGCGGTAACGCCGGAAAATGTGATTTTTTTCATATATGGTACTGAATTATTACACGGTTTTAACGCCATTAATCGGCAAGTATAAGCACTTTTCAAAAATATTTTTATGGGGGAAACTTTAATTCATTTATACAGAATTCATTTAGAAAATATAGACACCGAATCCGTAGCTTTAAGCTTCGTAATATAAATCTTTGTTGAAGTGAGTATGAAGCAATGCGTGAACAATTTCTTACTCAGGGAAACAATGGGGTTTGAACCGTTTATCATATACATAGCAATTTCTTAATATCTAAGAGCTTTGTTAAATTATTGCTATATCTCTAGTAGAATGATCTTAAAAGTAAGCAATTTCGTGGAGGGATAAAGTATAATGTCTTCGCAGCCGTATGCGGCTATTCGATCCCTTTTTTCACATTGGTTAAATAAAGAATATAATGACCAGTTTAATTACCACGTTGGAAATCCTGCCAAGTATCCGCCATTTATAATATTGCACAATTCTGCCTGACTTTTGCAGGAATGGTGCGTTTAATTTCACATTCCGGCGTTACTGGATAAACACCGACAGAAACAAACCTACCAAAAACAATGTACGATGCAGGCCACGTACTTCATGTACTAGTATATTGTTCAGTTACTAAATTGATATTCATGGAATATAGATTGGAAATAAAATAAAACTTGAAATGAACTGCTTCCATTAACACACTTTTATTAAACAACTCATAGCAAACAACAACAAAAAAAACCCGAAGCAACAGAAACAAAAGGTTAAGAAGAGAGGCGTGGTGATAATGCGATGCAGTTAATCAGCATTTAAGTCGTGGAGAACCTGGAAAATAAACATGTTAAGTATATACCAACTGTTAAATTTATTGCTTATATTCTACATACATATAAAGTTATTGAACTTTTTACGCTCCGACTTTATAAACTTTTTGTTGTGAGAAACCGATAAAAATTAATACTCAAGAATGCATGTATGCTTTTAATGAGATCTGTAAACCTTGGTAGTTCATGGTAATTACCACGCTATTACACGTGCACAGAAAATAGAAGATAAATTATTTGTACCTGATTAGAATTTAGCTCCAGAGAGGCCAGCTGCCTTCTCTCTCTTCTCACGTAAAATGTCGTTACGAAGAAGCTCGGCTAAAATCTCTTTTTCCTCAGATGTGTAGATGATCTGGAAGTGGTACATTAATACTCAAATATAAAATCTATTCATGAGTAAACTTCCAGTAAATTTCAAGCAGGGTGTACCAATATTTTAATACATGCCTATATATAACTGATTTTTTCCATTCATTGTAATTTATTCGACCTTCCCGTAGTTTAAATTCCTCAACCCCCATTGTCCTCATTATGAAAATACGTTATGTAGTTTCCGTACATAGAAACTCGCTTTAGTCTTCAAAGTAATATGCTACTCTCAGTTATGATAAGCCCTACTTTCTAAGTTTAATGTATGCATATGGCCTCTAATAATTGTAGAGTCAGTTCTTATAAAACAGTTTTACAGTAAAAATTAAACCTATAAACTATCCTTCGGGTCTGTGTTGTTAAAGATCTGGTTATATTTAGAACACTACAGTCAATTACCTCATTATTATCCTCGGTTTGTTTGTCAGTTCCATTAAGCCGGTCTGCCAGCCTAGATGGCATTCTGGTCGTATCCCCATCTTTGAAATCGATGACAAATGAGACACCAGCTGACGCAAGTTTGGAATCCTCGACATTTGCTGTAAAATAATAATTATCGAAATTTATTTACAGCAAACATTTGCAACAGGGCTATTCAGTTGTAATTTGCCAACTTGATCAATCACACACAAAACTTAGGATAGTTATTGTTGAAGTTACTTTTCCAGGTAACGGTTGTAAAAATCAAGAAATGCAAAATGGTTAATATTGAAAAATAAAATACGATGTACTTATAGATATTTAGAAAAAATGTATCTTAATTAAACTCTCAAAAGCAAATTGATTTGATAGTTGATGCATTTACAACTGTAGATATATAGTATATACCTATGTTTATCTTACATTTTTTCTGACATTAACATTTTTAGCAGATTTTATTTTCAATAACCACTTACCCTCTTCGAGATCCCTCATCATATCTTCTGGTGCTTTCTGTCGCGGCGATCTGTCGTGAAAGGACGGACACACAGAGTTCCGCTTTGGTTTACGTGTTCCTAGACAAGTACCCATACTTTAATTATTTTCTTGTAATAATATAAACTAATGAAAACTAACAATATTATTTAAGCTTTAGATTGCTGTTGTGAACAATGCGCAAATAACATAGAAACAACGTCAAATATGACGTCAGAAACGTTTCAACGTCGATTTTCATTGGTTGATCGTGACGTCTATTTTTATTTCATAATCAAAGAAATAATTATTAACATTTATTATTATTATTATTATTATTATTATTATTATTATATTGGTTGTTCTAATGTTGTTGTTTTTGTTGTCATTATAATTGTTATTATCATCATTATTATTATTATTATTATTGCTGTTGTTGTTGTTGTTGTTATCGAGTTACTTCACCCAGACAGTGGACATCTTTGATGTATTTAGAGGAAAATATACTAACCAACCGTGTCGGACAAGAAACAAGACTAACTATAAAGATAAAAGTATTGTTAGACTTAAAAAGATAATTCTACTGCACCTGTCATTTATCTGCCAAAGCTTGTTAATACTACAATATCTAAAGTAAACAAATATCGTCCGCGCATAAATAATTCCAATTTGTGTAATTACATGATATTATTATATCTAGAGGAATAAAGAAAGTACATGTCTTCTACTGAAAATGGAATAACCGTTCTCTTTTGATGAACTAAGATGTCTGTATTTATTATGTTAGTGATTATTTTTCTAATTTTCTCTGTCATAGGAGCTGACGAATTCCGCACTTGTAAGTTTTGTGTCAACATGTTTTTTCTTTTTAGTTTGATTTGACGTAGATATTATATCCGTAAGTGAGCTGTCATATTCGTGCTTTAAATCGGTCCCTCTTTTTAAAGCAACATGCCTCCAGATGAGCCAAAAAATTTCAAGAAAATCAAACTTGAGAAAAAATGTACTAATATTTTAAGGAAAGTAAAAAGATTCAAGGTTAAAGTACATTAAAAAATTTACATGTTATGTTCGAATAATGACTGATTTTGCAATATTTATATATATCTAATAACTGTCTTATCTTTTTTCAAAGTAATTTTCTTTTAAATAGTTTTTCACATTTTTATGAAAATTTGCATAATCTGGAGGCGTGCTGCTTTACAGTAATATGCTTTTTTGTATATGAAATTGTACTTAATAAAATCGTGCTTCCTAAAATTTTAAACATTTAGATAGATCTGTCTGTACTTTTTTTCTGAACTGTTCTACTGTACAAATTATGTACATGTATTTTGCTTTCAAATTTGCAATAGGTTCATTTATTACGCTGATTTTATTACTGATTTTCTTTACAGATTCCGTTACAGACATTTACGAAGGAACAGCAGCAGACGACACTTGTTATAGCACTATATCTATGTACAATGACTGGATATTTGCTGGACAGATTGTTTATAAAACCGAGGACGCTGTTGTTAACTCAACATGTAAAGAGTTTGAATTGACCATTTACGCCGACTATCCGAGCAATTTAGAATCTCTGAGAATAATGGCACGTGTTATTGTGGATGAAAGGGAAGATCAGCATACATCAATACATAACAAAACTATCATAATATTAACTGTCTATGATGATGTTCATCTAAATGAAAGTAAAATTTCATTGTACTTTATATAATTAATAAGATTTATTTTATTAAAATACAGTAACCAAAAGATGCATGGCAGTTTTATTCTATAAACGAATATAACATTTATGAGATCGATTCTTTCTTTGTTATATCTATAAAATTAATTTCGATTTACAATTTACCTTGTACATGTATCTTATGTGTTTGTCTAGGTATAGAAATAAATGAAAATAGCACCCTCAAAACAACCCAATCTTTCGTCACTTCTTACGAGGTTCTTAAAATCAAGTTTCCATCAAAACTCAAAAGAAACTGGTCGCTTATATTCACAGCATTTCACACAGGTAAATGTTATCATCATTTTCTCAAAAGTGCCACTGGCTGTTAGAGACATATGTTTCATCTTTGGCTCTTAGCTTTGCTATGACCTTAGTCAATGACAATGTTATTAGAATGTTTAATTATAGCATTATTTAAGTATTGTATTCCAAACACTTAGACATTCTTTTCAAAATGTCTAAATTTCTCATGGTCGGGCAACCTATGGCTGTGACTCCCTAGTTTGTTCATTTGTGTCTAAAAGCCAAAACACGTGGCACTGTATTGATTGTCTATTAGAATCATACGTTTATTACAAAACAATATATTCTTGCTTCTATATTCGATTGTTCGTTTCTGCTATATTCAACTATTTTGTCTTCTATAGTCAACTGTTCTTGTCTTTCATATTCGACTTTTCTAGTGTGTATCTTAGATTACATTTGCAGGGCTTTGTCATTCTTATGAATACATGTGTGCCAACAAACGTTGTATATTCCACTCACTGAGCTGTAGCGAGTATGACCCTTGTGGTGACCAATCAGATTGCCTCATATCTCCTGCTGCTTATGCAGCGATAGCTCTTGGTAAATAAACTTTAATTTTTCACTAGAATAAAATGCTGCTGTAGTGTTATGATTACATAGGACACCATTGTAATAAAACAACTTACTAGTACTTATTATGTGATGTTATATACAATCAAATTAAGAACATAGAAAAAACAGTTCTGGTATTGCATTATAAGCACTTATAATTTATAAGTGAAACACTGATCATGTGCGCATACAACATATCAGATAATAATTTAAATTTGAATATTTCTCACTTGGAGTTTTCGAAAATAATTAAGTCTTTTATTAAGCGACACCTATTTGAGAAACAAACAATTATATTTTAAAACAAGAAACAATCTGTAATCTGTAAGGTTCGCTATTTGTATCGTTAAATTATTGTCTTGTTATAGGTGGACTATGTACACTTGGTGTAATAATTGTAATAATCTATATCATCGTGAAGAGCAGGCAAGCATCAGACTGGAGTTCTAGGGACAGACAACCGAGGAAATTTTCACCGGTATATTTTTATGATAAAAACATTATTCTGCAAAATCAAGCATTATATCAATTAGTATTTACATTAGTTTACAATTAACAGTTCAGACATAGAAGTAAAATAAATCTTAGATGGTTACTTGGGCGTTCGTGGCCAAGTGGTTAAAGTTGTTGACTTCAAACCACTTGCCCCTCATCGCTGCTGCCAGCCGTCTTCGAATCCAGCTTGCTTTCGAAACGTTGGTGGTTCTACTCAGGTGCACGTTTGTGCCTGAAATAATCTACATTTTAAAGGGGCACTCCACCAAAAAAACAACAAAAAAAAACAACAAACAAACAAAAACAAAAAACAACAGAAACAAAAAAATAATGATTCGCAACTATACAACTACACCGTATTTTTTTATCAAGTAGAGTATTTTATTAGATCTTTCATTTGGTCCGGTAGTTAAATACTGGATCCTCATAAATATTCTGTTCAAAATGAATATCTAGAGCTTATAATCACTACTTGCATGTGACTGATAGATACAAGGTAACAACTATCAATATAATGATAAACAACATTGTTAAAATTGACTTAAAAACGCCGCATTTCTGTTTGTTTGGGTTCTTCATATTTCATTTGTTTTATAATTTGAATCTCTGTCGTCTCTCTTATTTACTTATATGATAAAACTTATATAACTGCAGGCGAAGGCATTGCAGAGCGTCCAAGCTTTTACACCAGCAACATTGAACATTACACCGAAAAGAAGATGGAGCTACAAGTATTAAAATCATTATAGACAACAAATTAAACAATAAACATTTTTCAAACATTATTTGTTATTTTTCAGACATTAAGTACTTATAAACAAAAACATTATTATAAACCTAAAAGATCCGGTTACTTGCGTTTGGTTACCTTTGAACAGACTAAATCAAGAAATTGTTGCATGATTCGGTCAGTCACTCAATAAACTGAAAATTTCTACTTTATATAATTTCTGTAATTGAAGTTTACAAATCAAAGTAAATGTAACAACATGATTACGCTGTCAACAATTATTGCGCACGACTATATGTTGTAAATGCTTTTGTAAATTAATAATCTGAACCATAAAAAAATCTATTTTTATGTTTTTCATGAAACACACAAACATTATCATTAAAAATCGTCAATGAAAATTAAGTCCTGTGTTATTCAAAGCACAAGAAATATTGTTTTGTTCGAAGTTTCTCTAAAGTTTGGATGTATCAGCAGTTTTCTCTATTGTAGATATTTCAACCATCTTTTCAATATGTATATCGTTGTTCCTGAAAATAAAACAAAGTGACTTATTTGTATTTATTATGTTTCCAGGCAATGTAATTTTGATATATTTAAGTTTTATTAAAGTACTGGTAAACTTAAGATTTATTTTTCTTGTACCTTCTAGCCTCTAAAGGTCGTAAAAGTCATATTTTAGCGTCCGTACATAACTTTTGAAGAATGCAATCAGTTTAAGCAAAACAAGGTGAAGAACATTTTCTTACACTTTCAGAAAACATATATGGAACCAAATATTATTTATACTTGTCGCCGACTAATCTATCCTGGTAATAGAAAGTTAAGGAAAACCTCTCTGCGTTTATCTTTAAAACTGTCATAGTTTCATGAAATTTTATGTACATGTATTTTCGTGATAGATATGCAATACTCGCCTGTATTTTCAAGCAAGTTTAATTTTTCACTGTAGCTTACAGAAAACTGGACATAATACACTGTTATTGGCGTAAATATTCTAAAGTAATACATGTATTCTTATGTTTGGATTCCATTTTTACTTATTTTCAACGAAAAGTTTGCTTTATAACCCAGGTATATATATGTTTTTACTAAATATGTATACGTGGTTAACACTGCAGTGATATTTTGTGACCCACATTGAAAACGGAACCTGAAAACTTAATAACGCTACAGTAAAATTAAGATACATGCATAACATATTATTCGAGTTCATACTTTCCAAAGTTTTTCCCATCTTCTATTGTTTCTGGAAGGTATCTGTTTAGTGTTTCTGGCAGAAATATTGCTGCTATACCGCCGACAATGGACAGGCTGCCAAAAACAAGTTGTGGTAATGCAACACCGAACTTGCCGCCAACCAATCTATCCTGGTAATAGAAAGTAAGCGTATGGTAAAATTAATACACGGTATGCCCGTTTTAAGTTTAATCACCTGGTTATTGAACTCAATTATCCGAAAGACATAACGTCTGGCTACAAATAAAATTTGAGATAGAGTTATATGTATACATTTATTCTTTATATAAACTAGTAAAAGCTATATGTGTTACATCTGGAAAGACGACTTCCCATGTTAGTTAACATGTACAGTTAAGCAAAAAAAAAAAATTAGCTGACAAACTAAAAATTTCACTTTAACCAAAACGCAACGTAACCGTACCAAATCTGCAATATACGGGGCAACCATGCCTCCTATACGAGCCATGCAAGAACTTGCCCCCATACCGGCGTTCCTTACAACTGTGGGAAACAATTCAGAAGAGAATATATACACGGTAGAAAATCCTGCAGATAATCCCATTTTTCCTATCAACGCAAGAACTGTTGTCACTACTGGTTTATCTGTAATGATATAAAACACATGAAATTCATGTAATTGTAAATAACAAATTCGATACTTGAAAAAAACTGCAATATTAATAATATAAATGTAAAACTGTTTTCAATTTTGTTTATAAAACGTCCACGGACATTTGAACTACATGTACATCGGAATGTTATTAAAACTCATTTTATTTAATCTGATCAATACTCAATTTTTTTCTAACAGAATTTGGTTTATGTTTCATTTTTTTTTCTCTTTTCTCAAAAAGACTTCAACGGGCATTGTAATAATTATGTTCTTATAAAAATATGCAACTTTTACATAAGACCTAGCCACTTGGCATAGATGGATTCAACAACACATTATTTGGTAACTTAAAGATTCTTTATAGCATTTACATGTTACCATAAAGACTTTTCGAAACATGTTGTTGTATTGCAATGCTAATTTGCATTCATATAGATTCTTATAACTTGGCCAATCAAAATATTGCCAGTGGTATAATGACTCGTACAAACCTGGTAAATACAACAGAGTGAATATTGTCCCTATCAAAGCGACGCCACCAATTAGCATACTTCCTATCATCACAGGCTTTCTTCCAACTCTGTCCAGTATCAGTAGACATAAAATGTTGGCCGGAAGTTCAACGAGGGATTGCAACATGAAATTGAGATACAAGTCATCTCCAAGGTCGCCGATGTTGAACGTTAGTCCGTAATATCCCAAACATACAACCAACCTGTCGGTAAAACATGTCACGATATACAAGGTGAACGCTAGTCCTTAATATCCCAAACAAACAACCAACCTGTCGTTAAAACATGTCACGATATACAAAGTGAACGCTAGTCCGTAATATCCCAAACACACAACCAACCTGTCGGTAAAACATGTCAGAATATACAAGCTAGTCCGTAATATCCCAAACACACAACCAACCTGTCGGTAAAACATGTCACGATATACAAGGTGAACGCTAGTCCGTAATATCCCAAACAGACAACCAAACTGTCGATAAAACATGTCACGATATACAAGGTGAACGCTAGTCCGTAATATCCCAAACATACAACCAACCTGTCGGTAAAACATGTCACGATATACAAGGTGAACGCTAGTCCGTAATATCCCAAACAGACAACCAACCTGTCGGTAAAACATGTCACGATATACAAGGTGAACGCTAGTCCGTAATATCCCAAACACACAACCAACCTGTCGGTAAAACATGTCACGATATACAAGGTGAACGCTAGTCCGTAATATCCCAACATACAACTAACCTGTCGGTAAAACATGTCAGAATATACAAGGTGAACGCTAGTCCGTAATATCCCAAACACACAACCAACCTGTCGATAAAACATGTCAGAATATACAAGGTGAACGTTAGTCCGTAATATCCCAAACATACAACCAACCTGTTCGGTAAAACATGTCACGATATACAAGGTGAACGCTAGTCCGTAATATCCCAAACACACAACCAACCTGTCGGTAAAACATGTCACGATATACAAGCTAGTCCGTAATATCCCAAACATACAACCAACCTGTCGGTAAAACATGTCACGATATACAAGGTGAACGCTAGTCCGTAATATCCCAAACATACAACCAACCTGTCGGTAAAAATGTCACGATATACAAGGTGAAAGCTAGTCCGTAATATCCAAACACACAACCAACCTGTCGGTTAAAACATGTCACGATATACAAGCTAGTCCGTAATATCCCAAACACACAACAACCTGTCGGTAAAACATGTCACGATATACAAGGTGAACGCTAGTCCGTAATATCCCAAACATACAACAACCTGTCGGTAAAACATGTCACGAATATACAAGGTGAACGCTAGTCCGTAATATCCCAAACATACAACCAACCTGTCGGTAAAACATGTCAGAATATACAAGGTGAACGCTAGTCCCGTAATATCCCAAACATACAACCAACCTGTCGGTAAAACATGTCACGATATACAAGGTGAACGCTAGTCCGTAATATCCCAAACACACAACCAACCTGTCGGTAAAACATGTCAGAATATACAAGCTAGTCCGTAATATTCCAAACACACAACCAACCTTTCGGTAAAACATGTCACAATATACAAGCTAGTCCGTAATATTCCAAACACACAACCAACCTGTCGGTAAAACATGTCACGATATACAAGGTGAACGTTAGTCCGTAATATCTCAAACATACAACTAACCTGTCGGTAAAACATGTCACGATATACAAGGTGAACGTTAGTCCGTAATATTCCAAACACACAACCAACCTGTCGGTAAAACATGTCACGATATACAAGGTGAACGCTAGTCCGTAATATCCCAAACACACAACCAACCTGTCGGTAAAACATGTCACGATATACAAGGTGAACGCTAGTCCGTAATATCCCAAACATACAACCAACCTGTCGGTAAAACATGTCACGATATACAAGGTGAACGTTAGTCCGTAATATCCCAAACATACAACCAACCTGTCGGTAAAACATGTCACGATATACAATGTGAAGATTTGTTTACAATCAATCTAACTAAAGTTCACATATTCTTTTTACATATACAATGTAGTCAAAATATATTGACGTGGCAAAGCTTATGTTTTTGTTCTTGGTTAGAATTTCAGAAATTTTGTCCATTAATTTGGTTGTTTATTATCATTTTATAACGTTTCATACATGAGAATACAAGGAAAGGCATTATCTATCTAAACGATTTACGGAAATAATGTTATAGAGTATAAGTATCAATCACATAAATTAATCTAGCATAATTATCATTTGGACATCCAATTCCACTAAAGTTATATACATGTATAATACAATGGTTACTAATATGCGACTTTGAATTATTATTGAGTATAGTATATAAAATGTATGTCTTATGTTAGTTATGTACCATATTATAAAGATCAGCATGGTCCGGACGCACATTGTCTTATTAGAGAAAAGGTCCCAAATCTGACCCTGAGTTGGTCCTTGTTCTTCCTCTACAGCTAATACTTTGTCAAAGAATTTTTCCGGAAGTTTTACTTTATTCCATCTCGCCCAGCGTTTAATGACAGATTTTGCTTCATCGGTCCTTCCTCGTGTACAAAGCCATCGGGCGGACTCTGGAAACACGCTTTTACTGCAACATAAAGAAACAAGAATTATTGCAAAGACGTTGTTAATTAATGCGTCGAAACAATCATTCATCCAAAAACTAAGATAAAAGTGTATTGTGTTGAAATAATGAATCCGAGACACAAGTGTTTAACTTGTATTATGAGTTTTTGAATCGTTACAGACGATATGCCTTTGATTAAAATAAAATTAGCCCTTGCCCCTAGGTCATTCCTGTAACGACATGTCTCGTTTCTTTACATAAAAATATAACATTGCCTTAATAGAGCAGTACTTTCTATTAAAGTCTGCCACATATTTTTAGTTGCTGTTATTTTTCAGTTACAATACATGAATATTCTGTTGCATTTCCGAACATGTGTAACATACAAATGATTTTCAGTATAACAGCCAATAAATATTCTACAAAAATTGCACGTTAGGTCAAACAATTCAAACATGAGGAAATAATAAAGATACTCACAACCACAATGGTAGATATATAATTCCTGGTAGAGAAGCAACAATAAGCAAAGTACTCCAGTCTCGAATACCGTAAGCTATCGCCGCAAGACCAATGTGCCCGAATGATGACATAAAAGATGATAAATAACCAGAAAATCTCCTCATAGACGGTCCAACGAATTCAATTTCTGTGAAATAAAAAAAAAATATATACGGAGTCTTACTCAATCTAGTCAGTAGAAGAACGGGCATTTATTATTCTACGATCAAAAGTTGATGGATAAAGATGAATTCGAGAGTCAACGTTGAATCAACATTTGCACTAGATCTAGCGTGTCGTTAAATATTGGTTGAACAACGTCACGGTGTTTTCAACGTTGAAACAAAATTGCGTACATGCATGTACGAGTATTACAGTAATAAGTTAGTGCAAAGAAAAAGAATAAAAAACGATAACAAATATCAAAATACTTATAACAAAAGATGGCATCCACTGTCCTACATTAAAGAATCCGACAAGAAATGTAAGAATCATGAAAACGATATAATTCGAACTCCAAGCCATCCCAAAAGAACAAAATAAAATAAGTGTGAGTGATGCGCACATTGTTGTTTTACGGCCAAACCTGAAATAAGATGAGATCAACAGTGTTAGTTCTTTCTATGGCTAATATACGTGCTGATAAAATAACGACGGCATTATAACGGTCTTGTTGTTTGTTAAAATGTAAAAGAAAAATGATACTGGTACCTAAGCAATTGTTCTATGCGTACTAAATAAGCATTTTACGAGTATAAGTTCTCAATCAGAAATCCATTTAACGAAATTGTTTATAACTGGTTTCTAACATAAAATAGAAAATAACTTAACAAACTAATATATACTTGTCAGAAAATATCCCGCTTAGCAATGATCCTGCAAAAATTCCTGCAAAATTGACCATCTGTGCATTTGACTTTAAGATCTTTTGGTCGCACACCATATTCAGCTAAGATGGAGATAAAAAACTTATTATAAAGTACATACATTTTAACAACCATTATATACAATTGTGTAACGCTTTTTCTGTTTTAACTTAAAAACGACGGGATTCAATTTACTTTCAATATTCAAACTTTACCTCAGCGCCTAGTGACGTCTTAAAGATGGACTTGTCATACACCCAACGTTCGCATTGTTCACGATGTTCCGTGCCATCGTCGTCAAGTTTTAGGTAATGACACTGGTCATATTTGTATTTTTCGGTGCTGGGAGCCAGGGGTATTGTTCTGTTTATTGCAGCAAGGTGTGTATCATCCTGTATGGCATACGTATCATTATCCCATCCAGGTATAGCACACCTACATCACATAAAACGGTTCGTGTATATAAACAGAGCTATTGTCATTTAATTTCATTATTTCATATCAAGTGATGATATGAATAGAAAGTCGTCTGCCAACCACCGAAAAAAAAAAGAATTTTTTTTTTATTTATTATCCTCCATAATACATGAAGATTTGAACAATTACACAACCAGTTTTTAAATAACTACAGACAGAACAAGTAGACAAATGTGATATATACATTACAAGACAGAATATAGATAAACAAATGCAAGTAATCTATAAAATGTATACATTGGACAGCACAATTATATGATTTGCCCTTAACTGAAAAGTATAGCACTGAATTAGAATTAAGACGTGGAAAAAATGCTTGTATATGATTTAGACTTCCCTCTAACCCTAGCTAGTACGAAAATGAAACACTAGGAAATAGAGAGCAGTGAAATAAATCTACAAGTTTTAATTCAATGACATTTTTATGAAAACCTAGACCAGTCCACTAGATAATCGAAATGTCTTTTTCATAAACAATATAAATAAACAAGATACTAATAACAAATCAAGCAGATCTAATTTATGATTGAAATAAATAGAGGATATTCAAGTTTTTCTATAAAAATGAGTGGTATGAAATATGATAATTTTGGTATTACAAGATGAAAATAAATCCTGTATTTATAGAAGAAAACTTTAATTTTCTGTTTATTATGTACTTTTTCTCAGTTTTGACCTTATAATTCTTAAAACCTCTACTTTAAATTTGTGCTAAATTAAGAAGAAAGTAGTCCGGCAAGAAACAAGCGAAAATACGGAAATTATGTTTCACTGCAATGATAAATAATGTTTACACTGAAAATATGGAAAATGAAAATAAGCATTTTATTTCATCATCAAAAAAATCTCAATATCTCATTTATAAGTATATAACAGATTTTTTATACATTCATTCGCGTGCATGATCATATTCTATCTATTTCAATATTTAAAAAAAATCTGCAAGCGAGATAAGTTAAAAAAAAAAATAATTATGTGTATTTAAATTATTGAAATAATAATTTGATTGTTCATTTAAATATTATTTCAAACGCATTTTTAATTCAATTTATTTTGCATTTGGAAATACATGTACACACCGTCTGAAAAAAAAGATTTAATTTTCAACTAAATTTATTGTGCAATAATTTTTTTTGCAATAGAAATAAGTGATTTATAGTAGTTTCACCTGTGTTCTGGAATAGCCAGTACAAAAAATGACGTTAAAATTAGAAGTCCTGCGTACACACTAGTTGAGGACGCCACCCAGACCACCCAACGCTGAAAACGTCCGTATTCACCAATCTCTTTGTATATCAAATCAAACTGCATTGTTCAAAACAAAAATTAAATGATCTATCATCTAAATTACAAAATCATTTCGTTCTAGAATCAGTGATGACTTAATTTGTTATGTTCTACAAATACTGTCTCTCGTAAAAGTTATTATAAATTGATATTGATACCTATAAGACCTACTTACTTAATCTTATCTTAAACATTACTTAGTGCAACTAATTAATTGTAAACATAAATACTGATGTCTCCAAATACCTGTTACATTCAAACTCGTGTTGTTAAATAACACATTACAATGTTGCCGGGAAATAGCGTATCATAAACGTCCAAAAATATGGGGTGAATTTTCTGCTTACAACATAGCTAGATGACATTTGGGTCACATTTATTTATTGATGAAATAACATAGGTGTTTTTAATATGTATGGGGAATTAGTGGAGGTTTCACATTTGACTCATTTTAAAGGACTGACGTCCAAACGCATAACAAATGGAATTTCTTTTACAGATCAGCTGGGGTTCTTAAAGAAGAAAGATAAACAAAAGTTATTAAGAAAGATGTTCAGAAACAAATTAAAGATCGTGATTTTGTGTTATTCTTAGCTTGTTTTGAGGGAAAAGCGTTTTAACGCTTTTTTTGTCATTTTTCACAATTAAAATAATCATTCTGGAAAAACGGAGTGAGCAAATGATCTGAAAATTGTCACACAATCTATTGGTCTGGATCTACATCAAATGGGACATTCATTTCAAAAACTATTTCCAGTCTTGTCATGTCAAAAAAAACCTAGCTCTTATAATAAGTTGAAAAGTTAAATACATGTAAAGCTGAATTAATGTCTGTCATAAGGTCTGTAATACATTAATAAATAATTACGGTTATACATGTAGTGTTTATAGTATCCGACAAACCATAAATTATGGTGGCTGATTTGGAACGCTTTTGTGTGTCGTGTTGGCGCTAGCGACAACACGACAAAGCGATTAACGGCGCGTTGTCGGACTTTCATCTGTCGCTAACGATGCACGCCAAACGGCGCGCTGTCGTGCGGCATGTTGTCGCGATGTTACATTGTCGCTCGGTTCAAATCGAAGGATTGGCTTATAAGCCAAGCGACAGGGCGATATCGCGACAACGCGCCGCACGAAATTGCGCCGTTTGGTGTGACAGTGCGATAACGTTCTGCGCTTTGTCGTGTTCATTGTCGCTAGCGACAAGACGAAAGGCGATAACGATATAGGTTGTGTTGTCGCTAACGACAACGCAACGCGCGGTGTTCCAAATCAACCACCATAATAAATGGATGTTAATTGTTGGCAAGATTAAGTTCTAAACTTCCGTGCATATATTTATATAGCAGATGATAAATTGTTCTAGAACAAAACATTATTTTCATCATGTAATTATATAAGTGTTCATGCTATAAATCATTTAATTAGAACTTTATCAAGAAAAAATTAAGCAATATTTTATATAAAAATATCAAAATGATGCATTTCAGATCTATTTATTATTTTTATCAATATATGAAATTCACCCCCTTGTAGACCTAGCTTTTAATAAACAAACAAATTTGAACTACTTATTAAAACAAAAAAGTTATTCTTAAGGGAAAAAAAGAAGCAGCTAGTATATACAATGGATATTGACTACATATACAAAATATAACTCGATCGATGTGATGTGTACAACCGAAAACGGTAAATTTATTCATTTATTAACATTATATATAATCATACCGTAAATTATACATATCATGATGTAAAACATGGAAAATCTCTAATCTAAAATTGTGTGTTTCATGTTGTCTATGTAAGAAGAAAGATGAGGAACCTTTATCTCTGCCTTTAATAAATTCAGTTTGACTATTTGTATACATTATATCATTCGATCATTCTTTTACATGACGTATTTATAATAATAATAATAATAATAATAATAATAATAAATAATGATAATAATAATAATAATAATAATAGAGCTCTAATAATAATAATAATAATAATAATAATAATAAATAAATAAATAAATAAATAAATAAATAAATAAATAAATAAATAATAATAATAATAATAATAATAATAATAATAATAATAATAATAATAATAATAATAATTAATAATAATAATAATAATAATAATAATAATAATAATAATAATAATAATAATAATAATAAAATAATACCCGGTACTATACTGTAATGGTTTTCTATTTGTTGTATTCAACATATCTGGTAAGTTTTTATTTTTCGTGTTTTTTGTTTTTGTTTTTTGTTGCGTTTTTTTTAAACAAAAATTATCTCATTTTGTATAATAAAATGTGATACTACTTATCATGAAATATTAAGAAAATGTTTAACAATGAATACTTTCTTTGATTATTAATAACGGAACTTTCTTTGTTTTTTTTTTTTTCAGTTTCAGTATAAAATGAAAATGTGCGAAATCATGAGAGCGAAAAGTAATGAGTACGAAGTGTCTTACATAGGAAGAGTATTCTCGTTAAAATTCATTGTTGTTTACATATTTCACTTGGAGTAATAACAATTATTTTGCTGCAGAAATGAGCCGTTCAGGGCATGAAATAAAGGATAGGTATGTAAATTTCGAAAAGTTCGGGTTTAGAAGAATGTCTATCAAAACCTTATTTTGTTAAAAAATGATTTTTGTCATGCTTGAACCTGTTCCGTGTTTGACAGTTTTCAGTTTCAGAGTAATCGACCATATTATTTTGATTCTGAGCCATATAGTTACATAGTATTTGCAGCACTATTGTATATTAATATGATACTCTGTTTAATGAATATGATACTCAGTCTCAGTTTAATATTTTCTGCCTTACATCATAAGCCTAAAAGCCCTAATTAATTTGCCATGATTGATTGGTAATGTAACGATTCGCCACACTAACGATTCGCCACATAACGATTCGACACAGAGTAATAACGATTCGCCACAGTTAAATAACGATTCGCCACATGTTCAAATACGAACTTTTTCACACCTGTTTTCAAACTGTTGATGGAAAACTTTTTTCCATTTTTAGCTCGACTTTTCTATGAAAAGGGGAGCTATCCTACTCGCCCCGGCGTCGGCGTCGGCGTTAGCGTTGGCGTCACACCTTGGTTAAGTTTTTCGTACCACCCCACTTTATTTCAGAAGTATTAACAAGTATGGCTTTGAAAACTTACATACTTGTTCACCATCATAACCTCCATCTACAGACAAGAGTACATAACTCTGTCAAGGTTTTTGACAGAATTATGGCCCTTTTTTGACTTAGAAAGTGTATTGAGCTTGGTTAAGTTTTTTGTACCACCTCACTTTATTTCAAAACCATTGGAGGTATTGCTTTGAAACTGACCATACTTGTTTACCATCACGACCTTCATCAACAGACAAGAGGACATAACTCTGTGAAGGTTTTTGACAGAATTATGCCCCTTTTTGACTTAGAAAATACATTGAATATGGGTAAAATCCACTTATTGCCTTAACCCTTTGAGATATTGCTTTGAAACTTTTAATGCTATTTCACATCATTACCCCCATCTGTACGCAAGAGAAGGTAACTCTGTCAAGGATTTGTTTTAAAAATTAAGGCCTTTTATCGACTTAGAATCTTGGTTAAGTTTTTAGTACCAGTCCACTTTTTGACTGAACTGTTTGAGATATTAATTTGAAAGTTGGAATACTTGTTTACCATCATGGTCCCAAAACATGGGCAGGAGAAGGTAATTCTGTTAAGGATTTTATTTGAATTATGGCCTTTTTGACTTAGAAACTCAGTTAAGATTTTCATTCTTGTCCACTTGTTGACTTAACCATTTGAGATATTACTTTGGAAGTTGGAGTTCTTATGTGCCATCATGAGACCTATCTGTAAGCAAGAGAAGATAACTCTGTGAAAATGTTTCTTGATTTGTACTTAGAAATTCCTAGTTAAAGTCTTGTGTGCCCTTAACTGTCAAAGTTTTGTTTTATAGGCAAGCACTAAAAAAGTCGAGCGCGCTGTCCTTCTGACAGCTCTTGTATATTTCATTTGTTAATTACATAAATTAATTACACTGAATAAAGCTTTTATTGAATAAAAAACACACGAAAACCAAATATTTTACTAACAAAATTACATAACTTCGTTATTGATATAAACTTGAAAAATATACTAACAACCTTTATAGAATAAAAACACATGAAATAAATATTTTATTAACAAAATTACATAACACATTTTATAACTTCGTTATTTATATATAAACTGGAAAAATATAATAACAAACATTTATAGAATAAAAACACATGAAAATAAATATTTTATTACCAAAATTACATCACACATTGTAGATGAGAAAAACTTCGTTATTTATATAAACTGGAAAATTATACGAAAACAGCTTTTATTGAATAAAGACACATGAATATTTATTACCAAAATTACATTACACATTGTAGATCTATAAGTTAAACTTCGTTATTTATATAAACTGTAAAATAAAAAGAAAACAGCTTTAATTGAATAAATGAAAATAAATATATTTTATTACCAAAATTACATTACTGTACACATTTTAGATAAGTTATTTATATAACTAACATATTTTATTACAAAATTTACATACATAAGCTTAATTGCCGCATTGTTTTGAAATCTGCTCACATTGTCAGATAATTAAAGGATTATTTCGGCGTCAATTAAATATTTATACAATTTAAGGTGATTGGCTTGTTAAAATAAAAGGTGTGACAAATG
The DNA here is from genome assembly GCF_026571515.1 of Ruditapes philippinarum. Lineage (NCBI taxonomy): Eukaryota > Metazoa > Mollusca > Bivalvia > Venerida > Veneridae > Ruditapes > Ruditapes philippinarum. The sequence continues at coordinate 60,987 of NW_026853556.1, read as the reverse complement.
TTTTAGATATGCGTTCTTTAATCAATTATCGTAAATCAATTTTCGTAATGATCACATGTTTTTGCAATATTTTTTTTTATTATTTGACATATATATAATATATGAAATATATATTTATTTCTATGAATGATAATGATATTGTGATGTTTTTTGTTCCTTTATTTGTAGCTGTCTGTTCTCCGTAAGAATGTCATCAGTTAAAACTTTTTATGTTCTTCTTATTATTTTTTTCTTTGCTTTGGTCATGTGACCACAGAATTATTATATTTGTAATTATTGTATGTAACGAGATCATAGGCACTTGGTTTCGGGATAAAAAGCCTTTTGAAGGGTTTGTATGACTCAAATTTGATTGAATGTAACGATTTTTTAACGTATATGTCTCGATTCTAAATTCGACATTTTTCCGATATTACTAAAAAAACACGTGTTTTTTTTAGTAATATCGGAAAAATGTCGAATTTAGAATCGAGACATATAATTACGTTAAAAAATCGTTACATTCAATCAAATTTGAGTCATACAAACCCTTCAAAAGGCTTTTTATCCCGAAACCAAGTGCCTATGAACGAGATATACTGTAAATGTATAAGTTACCGAAATAAACTATTTCTTCTCTTCTTCTTATATTAATTGACATTTATGTTTATGATTAATCAACATATATAATTACTTTCTTGTAAATGTACTCCTGTAATAATGTTACTTTGATAAATTGAAAATCCGCGATGGGGGCTTTAAGTTCATGTTACTTGTATTAAGAAACATTATTAAATTATTGTCATTGTCAAATTATTAAAACGAAAGGAAAAAGTTTGTTGATAACTATAAAAATCATTGTTAGATCTATAATCATACTGTGGCGAATCGTTATTTAACTGTGGCGAATCGTTATTACTCTTAGGCGAATCGTTATGTGGCGAATAGTTAGTGTGGCGAATCGTTACTAATTCGATTGATTTGACTCATTTTATCTAGCTATCTATCCTCCACTAATGTGAAACCCCTCGCGGTGAAAAAGACATGTCTGTGTGTCAGAATTCGCAAGAAAATTAGAAAGAGTTGTTTGATAAGAGGATAAAAGAATATTAAAAATTTTAAGTAAAAAACAGGAGGCTGGAAAACTGTGGTGATACATCATTACATGTTCAATGCAAGCTATGTCTGCTCTAGGGTAGGGAGAAGGCAACTTCAGGGGGTAGGTGGTTCCAGTGGTATACTGTCCTAGGAAAGAAAGAGAATTTATAATAGTCTGAAGTTGCTGTGAACCGATAACCTATAAAACAGGTGATGGCGTGAATTTCTGGAGAGGGGTGCCGGAAATTCTTCTATGGCGGGATAGCAAACAGACCATGGTGAATCTTATAAAAAAGGGATAACCTAGCATTTACACATCTGAGTTCCAGTTTTACAAAGCTTAAGGGAGTGAAATGTCAGAAAATCACTTAACTAAGAACTAGAAACACACCTTTCTCACCAAAACTGTTGAATTATTGAAAAAAGTTTCATAAAAATCCAGTTTGATAAATTTTGAGTCACAAAATGACAAATAAAAGCTAATACATGAAAAAGAAAGAGTAGTTAGCATTAATAAGCCTTAAAGCTACATGCCTCCAGATGAGTCAGAATATTTTAATAAAATCAAACTTGAGGAAAATGTACTAAGATGTAAGGAAAAATAAAAAGTTCAAAGAGTCTAGTAATATTTCACATATTATGTGCGATTAATGACTGATTTTTCAGTATTTACAACTATAATTCTACTGCGTTACTAACGCAGTAAAGGATATTTATGCATATTATGACCACTTTTTGGTAATAAACGTGGTTTGTAAGTGCCATTGATAATGTGTAAATTGCTTCCTTTTGGTTACTTCACAATATTACACATTCAAATACATTTTAAAAAATTTCATGAAAATTAGCATGAATCTGGAGGCGTGCTGCTTTAATATCCATGTTTCCTTGTATATTGAATAATGTAATGTCAACAGATTATCTTTTGTATGAAAATATTTTTTTTTTTCAAAGAATTAAAAATCAACAACAACATTAAAGCTTACTTATGATTGGGAATATTTCATTTCTCATTTGGGAAAAAACAAACCTTTTGGCATTGGAAATGCCAGTAGTAATTTTTATACAAAAAAAGAAAGCTGAATATCTACCTGGCAGGATCAAGGTATCAAAATATTATCTTACCAGTCACACTGTGTACATAATATATGATTTATGCAGTAGTTGGTCATTTACAGATGTCTGGTGATAGTGTCAATCAATATTATAAAGATAACTACAGTCTACTTGGGCAGTTAAGGTCTGTGGCCAAATGGTTAAATGCCTCATACTTCCACTCCCTTTGCTGATCAGTACTGTGGATTTGAATCCTGTAATAGACTTTGGACTTTTTCATATACAGGTCAGTGGTTCCACTCTGGTGCTAGTTTGAGTCCGAAATCAAGTACAGAGAGGCATCTCATTCTGAGGCTCAAAAAGTAAACCTAGAATGTTACCATATGAACTAAACAGTATCACTGTGACAGGCACAGAAGATTACTACTTATAATATATATTAGTGTAAAACTAAGGTATATGTTTAATGGTTCACTACATCATATGAGTATATGAGTATATAAGACTTGTTGCAAATCATTTTAGAATAAACTGGTAAGTTACAACATTTTTCATGATTGCATATTTATTGTTGGCAGACTTGATTCTCAGACATCTCCACCAGTAGAAATAGTGCCAGTGGAGAGTTCTTCACATACACATTTGTCGTAAGTTGTCACAACTTAGGTGGTGTGCTGTGTCATTTTAGATTTTAACTTTTATAATATCTCCTGAGTGTAGCTGTGATTTTGACAATACTAAAATTAGAATTATAAGTTAATTTCCTCTCTACCCAATCACCTCTAGAAAATATCTTCTTTGTATTACTATTAAATGCCATTGTTAGGCTGAAATCTTATTTCTTCTGTGGAAAATTTAATACAAGGAGTATGACTTTTTCTTAGGCAATCCCCTTCTATCTAAAAAAATGCAAATTTAGAATGGTATAGTCGTATTAATGTTAAAAAACTAACAAAAAGGATGATAGTTGACTTAACTTGTAAAGTTTTTAAAGCCATTGGCCTCCAGAATGGTAAAATGAATAAAAAAATTTACAACTGGTGTAGTTGGGTGCAATGTGTAAATTCATTATTACTGACTTCTTAACAAAATTGACAATAAAACATGATTATTCTTTTTATAATCTACTGTGTTACTATTGCAGTAGCGAATATAGATAGAAAAGATAATTTATCCAACGTGGTCATGTCACAACAGTGATTGGAAAAAATGCTGGAATCTGGTACACCTGAAATCCGAGATAGTATTTCAATGTTAGTAAATGTGTAGCTTCTGTAGCTCTTATCATATTTAAAGTTTTGCGGAGATTAGAGTTATAATTACTTTTTAGGCTTAAATGCCAATGTCCGGTTCATTTTAAGAAAAAAAAAATGAACCTGTACCATTTCTTTCCCCTAAAAACTTAATGACAATACTAATAAAAGGTGTGTTGTTTTTTTTGTTCAAAGACTAACAGATAGGAAAAAACTTATGAAAATAAATAATTCTGAGAGCATTATTAAGATGACAGAGTTAACTCTGTCTGTAATACTGTGTGTGTGGGTGTTAAAAACTACAGCAACTTACAAGTTGTAAAATACAGTTCATTGTAGTTGGTTTAAAGGTTGCACTTTAATCATACTTCCTATTATTTGTTCATTTAAAGTTCAAAAGAATATCTTCATCTTAGTGTTTTTCTTTAAAACAGTATATAAAATGAGTGCAATTATACAAAATGGGACATTAAACCAGAATTTCCAACTTTTAAGATTCCATAAATGGATGTTCAAAAATGCGCTCAACACCAAAAGTGATTTTTTTTAAATCATTTTACAATCCGATAATACCATTTCATTTTAATCACCAACTTTTAGTAGAATCTGTTACATTTTAGTTGATGTTAACTCATTGGAACCCTTACATTAATCCCCAATTTTAGTTCAAATTACCTTTTCCCTTCTCAACAATAGTATTTGGTACGGACACACTATTCCCAACAGTAGAAAAAAGCCGGGCATCGTAATTTTGAAATAATGCCTTTTAAACAGTGAAATAAATTTTTAAATGTATAGTGCAATTCAGTGTTTAAATTATACATAGTTCTTAATTTGTACATGACACCAAGGATGAATATCATTATTAAAAGCATGATCATTATGAATTACGGATTGTATCTATGAAATAGAATTACTCTCCCAACATTTTTGATTTGTCAAAGTTACTTAAACTTGCATTTTTAAAATGTGGTTGTAATACTGATTAATTGTTGCATAGACTTTCCTAGGAAACATGTAAGTTATTTCTATTGGATTCCACTCACTTGTAGATGCCTTAACCCTTTGTTGATGAAGATTTTGTTGCAACAATGCTTTTACAAAAAGTCTCCAACAGATAAATTTGCTTGTATCTGACAACTTACTTAAAACCCACAATCAAACTTGGCAGATTTTTGGCTGGCCATTGTTTGAACAAAAAATCTCAGTTAAATTTCTGTTAATGCAACATGGGTGCATTCAAAATTGCCAAAAACACTATTTATCTTGATTTTTTACATTTTTTAAATGTCTTTCAAGGATTAGATAGATAATTAAATGTTAATTCTTATGATCCATTTCTTTGAAACTTCACGAGTCACAAAATTTGTTTAATGAACTCTGCCTTAACAAACGGGGCCCCCCTTCTGGTCCCCGATGTAGTCATTAAGTTGCTAAAAAACTCAAACATTTTTTAACAGATTTTATACGAATTAATTGTTTCAAAAAGCTTTTTCTCTTTGGAAATAAAAATTAAAAAGCGTTAAAAGGCCGTTGTCTTTGAAAGATTGCTTAATATCCATTAAAAGTTTTTTATTATATCTTTTTCCAGATGATTATGTTTCATATTTACTACCTTGATCCCTATAGAATATCTTTAGAATTAAATTTAAAAAAAACAAAACCCAATACATTCTAATTATTTGTCTTTTCTAACCAATAAAGTGTTTCTCAGAAAATACTAATGTTGTAATTGAATTTCATTTTTGTTATAGCTACATATACCGTAGCATTATGTGACATTGTTCAGTTCAGTTTCCTTATGTTATGAAAGTTATCCAGAGAATGATTTTAGCTGTTACAATAGCAATATACTGGTAACAAAATAGTAAAAAATAGTTAAAAAATAACAGAAACAAAAGTGTTTTTTTTTGTAAATTTTTTCAAATCCAGAACTATAGTACTTTGAATTTAAGTAAAGTATTTTAATGAGTCTGGAATTGACTTATCTAATGACTTGATCTTAAATTTTAGATCAGAAGTGGCACATAAACTAATACATGTACATGTAAGGGTGTCCTTGATTGCAATAAAGTAGGCCATGTTTAAATGTTTCTTTGCATATATTACAGTGAAAGCCAGTCAAAGTTTATTCAGGACAGAATAACGGCCACAGAGAAACATTTTGGTCAGTTATGTGAAACGTTCTCCTCTTACACACGCAAGACTGCGAGACTCAGAGATAAAGGTACAATTTATTATATAATAAATTGATTTACTGTTAACCAAATTTAGACTAGATTACATTGTTTGGATCTTCGTTAGAAAGGGAGATGTTTTTTTTAACCAATAATTGGTGGCCAGTTGTTTAGAAAAGCTTTTTTTGTTGTACAAGTACATCAATTTGCTTATGCGTTATTCACATTTTAAAGTATAAATGTGCAGATATCTTTAACATGTCCTTAATGACATAAAATTTTGGTAACTTTTAGGCTTTTTCCCTAGGATTTTAATGAGATAGGCCCCAATTTGTTTGTTCTTTGCTCTTGTAGCAGATATGATGATTGTTTAAATTTAAAATGAAACTATCTGGCTACCTTACTGAAGGTTGTTTAATAGTTCCACCTATGTACCTGCATGTTCTTAAAATAACTAGTGAAGACATATTTTTAGGTTTTTCTCCATTGATGTCTTAAGTTCTGATGTGAAACACAGCAAAAGAAAAAGAAGATATTTCAGAACAGTTTACTTAAATTTGAAAAAAAAAATGTATGTGTAGCAAAGAATGTAGCAAATATTGTCAGCAATATTTACACATATTTATGCTGTTATTGATACACATTTTTCTAATTGATCACTTGATCACTTTAATAAGTAAAGTATTACAAACATTATTTCAGGTGACCAGATATCGAAGGATTTAATCAGTTATGTAGATGGAGAAACATTGAATCCTTCAGCTAAACAACATTTCTCTGATTTTGCACATGACCTCTCTACCATACAAGACTACAGAAATGCTCAAGTAAGAAATGATATCTCACAATTATGTCAGTTTTTTTTGTAAAAAGTTAAATGCATCATATGTTACTTTATTTGTATCAACTGAGCTCATTTTCAGAGGATGCTAAATCCTTATCATATGTCATCGTTTCCTCTTGCATATGTCAAAGAAATACATTAGCCATATGTGTTTCAATATAGTTTTTGTCATATATATAAACCAGAACAGAAAACTTCCAAAAATATGTACATAGCAATTAATTTCCTGAAAAATGATCATTAATTTTTTGTATTTCATGAAAAGCACTTTAAAAAAAATGTCTTTTGTGCCTGTTTCATAACAAATTCTACTTTTTAAGTTATATTTGTTTTATAAAAATCACTTATTTTTCGTCTAGTCAGAATATAAACTATGTGCAGTAATCACTTTCCCTGATCAGTAAATGAATGTTGTGTGACACAGTTACTGTGAGGGATGGGGGCCGGAATGCTGAATATAATAAGTGTTTATAAATGATCTTTTAAGAAAACAAATTGTCTTCTGTTAGTATTTTGATTAGGTGCTGTTTTATCTTAAAGATGTGAATAAAGGTAACACATAATTGAACCTGCTATTGCATCAGTACACAAACAATACCATTTAGATTTTCGCTACAAGTTTTCAATGTTTAAGTCTGCCTGCTTAACTCGGGGAGAGCACCAAATTTGGGGTGGCTGGCCAAAGGAAATTTCTTCATGACATAAATCTCTGACATTGAGTCTAATGGCCATTGTCTCTCACCATTTATTCAGAAGTCGTGGAATTACATTGTAGTAATTAGTTACATAAGGAGATTTACCATATATATTCTAGGGAAAACTAGTTTGGTTGACCTACAGTTAAGATATGACTTAAAGTTTGTTTAAATTGCATTGGCAAACAAAGAAACAAGTCCTTAATTACTTAAGTATTCTTTTGGATAGTTAGAAATAGTTCTCTTTAGTCCATTTCAACTTCATAAGTGGTTGCCTATATAATTATATGCCCTTTCTGTCAGTTATACTCTCTCCTATGATAACATTATCATATGATTTTGTTTTTAATTATTGATATAAATATAGTACTACTTATTTCATTTAGAGTTTTATGGGTATCTCATTTATGAATGTATACGTAGACTTAAACATTTTATCTTTAATGCCTTTCAGGTAACACGACTTGAGTCAAAAGTTCAGCAACCTTTAAGCAATTATGGACTTAAGTGTAAACATACAAAAGCTGACCTTAAGGCAGCATTTGCTGCCCGAGATAAGGAAACTAAAATACGCAAAAAATTGGATGTGGCTAGAACAAAAGGTGATACACGCCATATAGCAACTTTAGAGACTGATTTACAACGTGCCAGTGTAGATGCCTCACGAACTACAAAAAATCTGGAGCAGCAATCAGACAAATTTGAACTGGAGAAATTACAAGACGCAAAGGTATGATACCATATCCTGCCTAGAGTTTGATATAGTTATTGACTTCAATACAACTAAAACTATTACTTTGAAACTTCATATAATGATACACCTTGATCTTTATTACCTGTAATTTTGATTTTAAGGTTAAAGGTCAACGTTACTGTAACCTTTAATAGATGATAGGTTAAATAAGGTTGCTTTTATGAGAAACTACCAAATCTATTCACTACAAACTTAGTTAACTTGTTCATAATTATCATGTGATGCAATGTCTAGGGAATGATAGAGTTTATGTTGTCAATTATAATGGCTTTAAGCCTTATTACATGGCATATTTCAAATAGCAGGTGTTGTTGATAATTTTTCAAATGCATTAGAATCAAGGGGAATGATTTCAACTCTTTATGAATAACTATACCTGATAATACTCTTTGATTTTACTGTTGTATAATTTCTGTTTCAGAAAATAATGACAGATTTTGTGATGATAGAGATGGCTTTTCATGCTAAAGCTTTAGAAGTATATTCTCAGTGTTACAAAACTTTAAATGAAATAAGTGTGGACACAGATATCAGGGTATGTCAAAATTAGAAAATAACATTTCATTTGATTTTTTAGTACAATTTACAACTTACATGTGTATATAATAATCATATCTGATGTGACATTTTGTAAACTGCAGTGTGTTTTTAATATATTGTTATTTCTCGATTATGTTTAGCAAACTTAAATAAACATGAGATCCCTGTTAGGGTGATTTTAAATATGTTTACAAAAAAATGGTAATGTTTACCAAAGCATGGGAAATTGTTTTTATTTACAACGATTAATTTTTACATGGGGTACACATGTATAATGACTTTAGTAAGTATTTATATCTACATAGTCTTTGTTCTTTAATTGAAAATTGAATGTATTGCATGGCTTCGCTGTTGAGGAACATTGTGTTATATATGATTTTATTACAGGAGTTTCGAACTAAGATGCGACCATCAAGTAGTTCAGCACGTATGACTATGGCAAGATCTGGATCTGTATCATCTGTTAACTCTAGTACAGTTCATGAGAACACACCACGGGCTGATTTAAGAGGCTCTCCACACAGACAACAGTCACCACAGAGGCAACAACAGCCGAGATCTACTGCAAATGGTGTAGGAGTAAGTAAATAGAATTAAAATTTCTTACTTTACTGGGTGGAAGTAGTCCATAGAGGATTTACTGGATAAAGTAGGATATGCTGTCATAGAGGGAATGTACGAAATGTATAATCCTGAAATTCCAACCAAAATAAATACATTTTTGTTGACATCAAGAAAAAGTCCTTCAAGATATACAATGCATTTTTTTCAGAATTGTCTCAGTTTTTGATTTCTACAGCACTTTGTAACAAAATTTACATGTTGTGATATTTAGTTGTAGCTATTGTCAAAAGCTATTCTTCATTGCTTAAAATTGTAGGGGAGATGAAAAACATGGAAGTGAATTTTTATCCATCTTCGTAATGGAAATAGAACATGATGATGATATTTTGGTGAACATGATTGGTCCGATGATATTTTATTTTAGAACATAATGGATGATGATATTATGTTGTAGAACATGATGAATGAATTACATTATTTTATTGTAGAACATGATTGGTGATGATGATATTTTATTTTATTATAGAACATGATGGAAGATGATGATGATGAGAGTGAGGAAGGAACAGACGAGGAGGAGGAGACAGATGAGGAAGAAAGTGAGGAGGAGGAAACCGAGGCAGAGACAGAGAGAAGTCATCGAGTACAAACTATACAACCAGCCAGTAGAAGATAAACATTCATACTTCTATAAATTGTTATAAATCATTGTGATAAACTTTGTTTTTATGCCTCCATTGTGAGATTGGAGGTATATTGTTTTTGTTCCGTCTATAACTTATTCAGACAACATTAACCTTGCACATAACATCTTTTTAAAAGCTTCCTAGTAGATAAGAAACCTCTTCACAATTCAGGTATTCTTATATGGCTTTGATTAGATATGGCCTTGATCCAAAATGACATTGATTTATAAAATGACATTCGTCAAATGTTGCCTTAATGCAATATGACATCCAAAAGGCACGGTGTTGATGAACTTCATCTTCTTATTAGGTTTTTGTCATTTAATTATATAGCCTTACAGCTGATATTTAGATAGATAAAAAGTAAGAATCTCAGCCTCCAGATTAGTTATGTTGATTTTATTATATACCAGTATATAATTTTCTATATTAAATGCCTGTAAAATACAGTCTGACAGAAAAAATCTGAATCACTCTTGAGTGTGGCATTGCATGTGTTATGTTAATTTTGTTATGTTTGACAGCATATAAAAAAAAGGTTATTATACATATATATCTTGATCTTTACTTGTATTTTACTCATGGGTTAAATTGGTTTGTTCACACTGGACACTTCGTGAGATCCTAGCTTAGTAAAATTCACTTGAGTCAAATATAAGTTCCAGATCAAGATACAGTACCCCTATATAACCCTATCATATATAGTTGTAAGTGATAGTATTTTAGTTAGGAAATAACTTAAATTTATTGTAAGAATTATTTATATTTCATATATTTTCAGTAGTAAACACCCTTATTCAATTTTTAATGCTAGTGATTTTTTGTGATTTGCAAATATTTTGTGGCTATAAAGAATAAAATTATGTATTTATAAATCCTATCCATGATTATTGTTATGATTGAGAATCGTAAGGAATTTTCATAATTGTTATTTGACTACACATGGTTTTTCTTCATTCAGTTGATTATTCAGTGATGTCAAGTTTGACACTGACATCAATTAAGGCAATCATGATCAAGGGGGAAAAAACTCCTTCATTGGAACTTTTTTGCATATATAATTAACATGTTGTTTTCATCATATTATAATTATGATTTTGTAAGGGCTGTGAAATGTAAATATTATGTTAATGTTAAATTGAACGTATAACGTCTTGGTGCGTAATGTGTCATATTGTCTAGAACATTATTGCTTTAATGTAGTGGCCTTCACCAAACTATCATTTGCTTGGAAATTAGCACCTAGTGTATTTTTTTTTCTAAAATTGTTATATTTATCATTAAACCATTATAGTGGAGAGCATTATCTATGCTTAATGAACAACTAAAATATCTATAAAGGATTTACGTTAATGTCTTCATTCTGCAATTATTTTGAAATGAAGTATAATGTTAACATCTTCATGCACACTGAAGTAGGCTATATACATTGCTAATAGATTAAAAATTTGTGTGCATTGCTTTGATATTGCATGATATGGAATTCAGATGTGCAATTTTGTAATCACAAAGGTTGTAGGCCAAAAATGATTATTTACAAACACCCAAACTCCTTGTCTTGCAATATACAACAATGCACTCAAATCAGAAGTATTGCCCTCTCAGATGGGTGTTTCTTTTAATAGTAAAAGAAAACTTTGTTGGATATTTTAATGAAAGCTGTCAGTCTGTATTTATGTTAAAGATATGACAGCAATGTTAGCTTCTAATCTCTCATAGTATAATTCCATGTGCAATATTTCAGGTGTTAGCATTTTCTTTTGAATGAAATAATTTTAGGCTATATTGACAATTTTTATGTTAATTTGAACTCCTTTCCTGTAGAATATACACATCCTGTAACAGACCTGTCATTTTTTTAATGACAAACCTGTATTTCTCAGTTTTTGAGAGATTTTTACATTAACAATAACTGTGATAATTCAGCATGTTGTATAGTGTCCAGTAACTTTAGATGTATTTACATCACAGCTACATGTATGCATGGCTTTAAACTGGTCATTTAGTGGTCATAAGATTTATTTATAATTTTGCATGATACCATTTAAGGAATAACTATACTACTAGAGGCATTTTTATCATCTTTGTGACTTAATGACAGTCAGTGGAATACATGTAGAGTTCATTGTTTGGTGCTGACTGCAAGATCACTGTATTGGAATAAGGTCTAATGTTGTGTGTAATGTTTCTTACATTTTTCCAGGTAACAAAGTGTTTTTACCAGGAAAAAAAACATATTGCTTAAATTACAGCATTGTTAGTAAAACTTATCGAAAACAGAAAACTTTCAGCAGTTACCTATTTGTTTTGAAAGATATGATTCTTGTAAAAATGATTGTTTTGTAAAACATACTTTTTGCTGTTCAAAGTATAAGATAATAGTGCCAGCTACGACAGTAACTATTCTTAAATTTTGGTCTCCTGAAAATTACAAATATTTCAAGGATTGCTGACACTTATGTTAGTAGAGAAGGAATACTTTAAAAGGTATTGGATTATAAAATTTATCTGCTTTATATTGTAGTACTTGAGCATCTGAAATAGTAAATATATTCATACTTTTGACACATTGTAATTATTTTATGATAGCTATTTTACATAAATATATCCGATAATCTTATTTACTTGATATCAGATGATTTATTTACTTCATATCAGATGATTAATTAATTTAGTAACAGATAATTATTTATTTGATTTTATAAACCTTATTTACTTGATTTCAGATGATTATTTACATGATTTTATATACCTAATTTGCTGGATATCAGATATCTTATTTACATGATATTAGACAATTATTTACTTGATTTCATATATTTACATGATATCAGATATATTTATATTGTTCAGCTCAAGTTGGTTAGTGATTTTTTTATGTTGATCACATTTTTTCAAACTAAAACTTAAGAAACAATTTCCTTTTGTATGTCATCTGATTAAGGCCAACTCCTTCAGATGATAAAATAGTACCTAAAAATCTGACAAAAGGGTGATCCCTCAGAAGCATTAATTTCAACAAAATTAAGTGAAAATTTTAGACTTGGTTTGATTGAGTACATTGTACATGATTGATAATGAAAAATTACGTCCCTCACACACCCTAGCACCGGCTTTAGTAGTACATTTGTATTCAATTTTCAACACTTGACTCAAGTGCTGTAATCAATAATCCTGAAGGACCAGAAAAATATTAATATCCATATTCCTTATACAACTTTACATGCTAAATATCACTGAAATTTACTACTTTTATCACCATTAGTAACAAAAATAATATTATTTTGTACAACTTTTCATACATTTGTAGTAAGTGCTTTATACTAGCTTTAATTTTGTGAGAATATTTTTACTGTGAATTATCAAGAAAATTATCATGAATCTATGGCCACTTTCAAAGTTAATTATCATGCAAATTATTAATGTCTTAATAGGAATTGTAATATTTCTTTCTGAAAACAACTTTTTACATGAAAAGGTGCTTGGTAATGAAGTTATAAATAGTAATGTTTTGATCAGGTGGTATATATATTGAAGAAGAATGAAATTTTTTGCTTAAATGTTGATGTACATTAACAACTATTTTGTTTGTAGATTCTTGGAATGTAAATAAATTTAGTGCCAAATAAAGCATTATTTGAGGCTATATGGAGGATTGTACATGTATATTTATTATGAAGAATATTTGATATTTAATAAACATTCATAAAGATTATATGTTTGCTTACTTCTGCTTTGTAATTTCAAGTTTATTTGCTTTTCACTTGATTAAATATGTTCCTCATTGAATTATTAAGACAGTAGTTTAACATTTATCTTTCATTGGTTGATCATCTCACGTTTTTCCCTGTTCCCTCTTTGAAGGGATAACTTGTGTTAGGACTAGAACTGGGAATAGAAAAACCTATAGACAAATTCAAATGAACAAAATGAAACGTCAGTAAAATTTGTGTAGAACATCCTATAACGATCTTGTTCATGAAAAATCTGTCCAGGACAAATGTGTACAACAAAAGAGCCTTGGGACAAAACCAATTTATCCTGAACTCTTTCATATTTACAAACAAATGCCAGCCGATTTTACTGTTTGTATAGGTAACATAAGAATTTGGAATATGCTTGAAAGAGCTTATGGCACATCTTCTCGTCTAACCATTTGTTACCAAAAGGAAATTGAAAGTACAATGTATTTGGCAGAAATGTTAATCAAAATGAAATGGGGTTCAGAGCGTAGGTTTGAGCTTAATCAGGTCAAAGTCATAGTAATTATGTATGAAATTCAAAACTTTATGTGCGGTCAATCTATTAAACCAATGGTTGGAAACAAAACTCTTTGGCAGAAATGTTAATCATAATGAGTCAAAATGCAAACCATAGGTTTAGGGCTTCCTAAGAGGGCATTCCTCAACCAATTATTATGTGATTTAAGCAATGGAAGACAGTGTGACATAAAATACTGTAAAATAAAGGTTAGAATGCAAAGTCCATCTGCAGGAAGTTTAAACATTTATGTTAGATATACCAGTAGATCAGAATCTTTAGTGAACATCAAGTTTTTCCATTATTATAGTGGGTATAATAATATATGTAACAAAAGATTTCAGTTTGTCATATTGACATTTATTTACAATATTATAAACCTATAATATACATTAAAACCTTCAGGAATGGAGCCTGACACATAAATTGTAGTTCTTACACATGTATGTACATTTACAAAAATACATGTCACACAATATAAGAACAATATTTATGCAACCATTAACACAACACTTGTTAGAGCAATCAAATTAAACAATACTGTGCATCTAGTATTTGTTTCAATGGAAGTCAATGTTTATAATATGCAAATATACATTTCTCTAATTTCAAACAAAAAGTATAAATATTAAATCTGTTACAATACCAATATGGACACAATGCCTTAACGAAACAACAAAACAAAAATGAGTGATTTTCTTGTTTGAGTTAATGTGTATTTGTTTGCTAAGATATTACAAGTTTTACATAAATATGAATATTTATATAATATATTATCTATCTCTTGATGGCATTGACCAGGCTGGATAATCTAGTACTGTGATCTATAAAAAAGTTACAGAGAACAAGACTTTAATCAAAAATCTTTTACTTGCAGTTATGGCTCTAGCTACTGAGCTCTAATTGCAGGCTCAGAAAGCTTTATGCAAATCTTGGCAATACAAAATATACTTTTCTTTCAAGGGAAATGTAGACTTAATAATAATGAAAACAATACAAGCTGAAGTTACTTGTTTTATATACAATCCCTAGCTATATATAAGTAGTAATGCTTGCTCCTTGGCAAATTTTCAACATGAAAACACTAAAATATTTAAAAGGTAACATTATATTAAAAAACAATAAATCCTATAATATTATTCAACATAAAAAAACCTAGAAACTACAATGAAAATATCACAGTTTTAGCCAAACAATATTAAAAGCTATAATTGGCAACAACACGCATTTATCACAGCTTAAAAAAAGTAACTAAATATAGTGTTATAAATGCAAATATAATATGCATTCTAAATCTGCATTCTATGGGGGATAACAATTATTATGTTACTGTCATGGATCATTTGTTTAGTGTTTCTTAAATCAAAATAACTAACAATATAATGTACATCATTCTAAATCTACGATCAGTGGAAGATTAACAATAATTAGTTATGATTTCCTGATATATTCCTAATAATAGGAATTGTTAAGAGTGTCATGCTGATGTTTTTGTTATAAGAAATAAAATAAAATTTTGACATTCTGTTGTGGTATAAACCCTACCTTCATTAGATATTGTCAAAGAACCTTATATTTCATTAATTAGACTCTAATAAATCATGAAAAAATTGGATTTCTTTGAATCACTTCAAAATTGGACAGGCGGATGCGCAGGCTGGTCTGGATCTATGCTGGTCGCAAACCCATTATGTTGGTTTTGTCATGACGCGGCTCAAATAATGTTTGCTGAATATATTTCATTCAAAAATTCTAACCATTTTGTAACCATTACATCTTATGAAACTTAAACAAATCATAGTGTCTTATAACTACCTCCTACTTGTTTTTATAAGTAAGGTATTTCCCAGTATGAATTTCACGTTTGTAAAATGATCGACTACAAAAATACATAAAAAACATGCAATTCATTTCATTAGAAAGTCAGAATATTGTTTATTTGACTATCAAATATTGAAGACTAGATGCTAAATCATTTTAATTACAGGCAATATTAATATGACATAGTTAGTATACTAGTAAGCTTATTGTTATTATACTAGTAAGCTCAATTGTTATATTTATGTCTTTGATCTACAGGCAAGCTTTGTTTATTAATGCCCAGGTTTATTTAACCACTTTATCCTCATGTACATAATCTGAAATCTACACCTGTATAAACATTCCATCACACCATAACTAGATTGGATTATTTGTTCACATATCTTAAATAAACTTATTTAGTCTTCAAATGACCTAAATCTACTGATTATTTTAATTAAGTTACAATCTGATGCCCATTACAACAACTGATCCCTATTATACTGATACCCGTAATCTAATGATGCCATTATTTTATTGTCACCCTTAATCTACAGTTACTATTACTATAAAAATAGCTCAACTTTCATTAATGATATGCCTTACTCATCAATTCAAATCAATCAATCCTCTTCAGTACTTTGTGCCATAACAATGATAATATTAAACTTCAGCAGTCAACAGTTGTCTTTGCCAGGCTTAAATACTGGTCACATGGTCTCGATCTTTTATGATTTTATCTATTTTTGCCCATAGTATTCTTTTAATCATCAAAACTGGCTATATTCCAACTCTGATGACAATTTGTGTAAGTTGCTCTTGCGGCCCGGCCCCTACAGTAGTTGATACAATTTAATTAAAATAAGCGAACTTAATTAAAGATGCCTGGATGTTACAAGTTAAATTTAATGTTTAAATTTAACCTTTAGCCTGAGATGTTAGTTCTATGTCGATATAAGATCATTTTTCCTATCCTGCACAGCACTACACAGCAGATAGGATGAGACCATTCATACACCAGTATTGTTACTCATTTTCAACTGTCTCTAAAAGCGAATAAATTAAACAATAAATACTAAAGTTAGCGACTAGTTTCAACAATATCACAAAGCTGCTGTAGAAATTTCTGCTAAAGTTTATCTCTGTTTCACTGGCCTTGAATATAACTGGGGGTTATCATCATCGTCGTCATCATCATCGTCATCATCTTCATCATCATATTCATCATCTACATCTGCATACATAGATTGCTGAAAAATACAATGCCAAACAATCAATTATAATTGTTTATGAAGAAAACTAGAACTATCACTAAATGTGATTAATACCCCCGCAAGACTGCTTCAGAAATGAGGATGTTACTAGCAACAGAATACCTTGTAAAACAATTGAAATACAGTTATGGTTGTGGGCAATTAAAGATAGTTGTGGTTCTTGTATGTTGCATTTCCTTTCAATGTGGTTGGCCATTGATGAAGTTTTATTGAATTACTCTGCAATAAGTCCAGAAAGACAAGGAATAGGAACAAAGGGCAATAACTCTATAAATACTGAAGATGGAGTTATGGTTATTGCACAATGCACTTCCTCTCATTGCACTTGACCATTGTATGAAGTTGTATTGAATTCCAACTACAAGTTTTCAAGTTATGCACAGGACAAAAAAGTAACGAAGGACAATAACTGTAATTAGTCCAATAGAGTTATGGTTCTTGTGCACTGCACTTCATCTCACTGCCCTTGACCATTGTATAAAGTTTCATTGAATTCCAACCATTAATTTTCAAGTTATGCACTGGACAATAAAAAGTAACAAAGGGCAAAAACTTTTAAATGAGTCAAAAAGAGTTATGATTTCTGTACACTGTGCTTCCTCTCAATATACTTGACCATTGTATGAAATAGTATTGAATTCCAACTAGTAGTTTTCAAGTTATGCTCTGGACAAGAAAAAAGCAATGGAAAAGTAACAAAGGGCAATAACGCTATAATTACTCTGGACAGAGTTATGGCTATTGTGCACTGCACTTCCTCTTATTGTGCTTGATTATTGTCTGAAGTTTTTTTGAATTCCAACCAGTACGTTTTAAGTTATGCTCTGGACAAAGAAAAGTATCAAAGGGCAATAACTCTGTAATTTGTCAAAATGGTGTTATGGTTCTTGTGCACTGCATTTCCTCTTAATGTGCTTGACAATTGTATGAAGTTGTTTTGAATTCCAACCAGTAGTTTTCAAGTTATGCTCCGGACAAGGAAAAGTAACAAAGGGCAGTATATCTGTAATTAGTCAAGATGGAGTTATGGTTCTTGTGCACTGCACTTCCTCTCAATGTGCTTGACCATTGTATGAAGTTATATTGAATTCCAACAATTAGTCTTCAAGTTATGGTCCAGACAAAAGAAAGCAATGGAAAAGTAACAAAGGGCAATAACTCTGTAATTACTTTAGGTAGAGTTATGCTTCTTGTGCTTATTGTGCTTGACAATTGTATGAGGTTGTTTTGAATTCCAATCAGTAGTTTTCAAGTTATGCTCCGGACAAGGAAAAGTGACAAAGGGCAGTAACTCTGTAATTAGTCAAGAAAGAGTTATGGTTCTTGTGCACTGCACTTCCTCTCAATGTGCTTGACCATTGTATGAAGTTATATTGAATTCCAACAATTAGTCTTCAAGTTATGGTCCGGACAAAAGAAAGCAATGGAAAAGTAACAAAGGGCAATAACTCTGTAATTACTTTAGGTAGAGTTATGCTTTTTGTGCTTATTGTGCTTGACAATTGTATGAAGTTGTTTTGAATTCCAATCAGTAGTTTTCAAGTTATGCTCCGGACAAGGAAAAGTAACAAAGGGCAGTAACTCTGTAATTAGTCAAGATAGAGTTATGGTTCTTGTGCACTGCACTTCCTCTCAATGTGCTTGACCATTGTATGAAGTTATATTGAATTCCAACAATTAGTCTTCAAGTTATGGTCCGGACAAAAGAAAGCAATGGAAAAGTAACAAAGGGCAATAACTCTGTAATTACTTTAGATAGAGTTATGGTTCTTGTGCACTGCACTTCCCCTTATTGTGCTTGACAATTGTATGAAGTTGTTTTGAATTCCAATCAGTAGTTTTCAAGTTATGCTCCGGACAAGGAAAAGTAACAAAGGGCAATAACTCTGTAATTAGTCAAGATGGAGTTATGGTTCTTGTGCACTGCACTTCCTCTCAATGTGCTTGACCATTGTATGAAGTGATATTGACTTCCAACCATTAGTTTTCAAGTTATGCTCTAGACAAGGAAAATGCTGGATCGACCGACCACCGGGTGACTCCTATATACCCCCCCAAACTTTGTTTCGGGGGTATAATACGTGTAAATAATATTGTTATGAAAATTAAGCAACTATTAATATGTTATTCAACATGTTACACAAATAACATGTAGAAAATGAAGACTTTTCATATAGTTTTTTATGAATGGAGAAAAGACACGACGTAGAACCACACAAACACCTCCATACATGTATCATATATTGAAGATTAATTTTTGAAGAGGTTAAACGAAGAGAAAATCTCCTAATGAAAATTTTTCTTCACTTTCTATCAACTGTGTCTATCCATAACATATATGACTATAAAATATTTAATCTGTTACTAATTTTCTATCATTTCCATTTGTTTCAATACTTGTGAAATAAATATTTGTTAAACCCCATTTAAGTAATGCATTAATTACATTTCACACAATAAAAACATACATTTTGAATGCGTACTCGTTTTTCTCCACTAGAACCTGTTGATTCACCGTATGTATATGTGTATGATTCACCAGTTGATGTGTAATCTGATGTGCCTGTTGTTTCCATTGTTGATGATCGTACAGTTGAGCCAAGGGAGGTAATTGTTCCTTGAGGAACTGTCATACCAACTGGTAAAGGTAAAGTAGAACCTAAAGTTTCTCCCCCTGGTGCCTGGGAAAGGTTTAATTTTCTTGAAAACTCCTGAAATCAATCAAACATCTCTTAATTGAACAACTCCGATAACTAACAATTATTTCTGAAATTTTAAAGACATCCAATTTTCTCATTTTTCATTGAATTTAACATTTACCAACTGCTGCCAAAATGTTCTTCTAAAGATCATTCAAGGCAGAGTAGCTAAACTGTTGGCTGACTAACTTTCAATTTTCATAAAGCAGCTTTACTATACTATCAAACCATTCTCCCTCACTTACAACCCTTTCAAAATATTGGCCAGTTTCTTTCACTTTTTTTTTTACCAAAAAATAAAAATAAGAAATTCGAGATATTTTCCATAGTTCACATTGAAATTGCCTGATTTATTAAACACTGACAAGACAATTATGTGAGGACGCTATTCAACAATCATCTGTAAAGTTGTTGGTAATACTAGCTAGTTATAATGCTGATGGATGTACCAGAAGCTTTTCCCTTAGCTAGAAATATAATTCACCTGAATAGTGTCAGTGAGGCTAAACAAGAGGGCCATGATGGCCCTGAGGTCGCTCACCTGTATATAGGCCTCCGCCAGGGCCAATTTTAACCCAACGGCTTTTATTTGAACAAACTTGGTAGACACCAATAAGATGTTTCATGCTAAACATCTAAGCTCTAGCTCATTGGGTTTTTTCAAAGAAGATTTTTTAAGTTTTTACTATACACATATAGTTAAAAACAATGACACCCCTGGGGCGGGGCCAGTTTTGACCCCAGGGCTTTTATTTGAACAAACTTTGTAGACACTCACTAGAAGATGTTTCATGCTTAACATCTAAACTCTAGCTATTTGGGTTTTTTCAAAGAAGATTTTTTAAGTTTTTGCTATACACATATAAGGAAAATCAATGACCCCCGGGCGGGTCCAATTTTGACCCCAGGGCTTTTATTTGAACAAACTTTGTAGACACTTACTAGAAGATGTTTCATGCTTAATATCTAAACTCTAGCTATTTGGGTTTTATCAAAGAAGATTTTTTAAGTTTTTGCTACACATATAAAGAAAATCAATGACCCCCAGGGCGGGCCAATTTTGACCCCAGGGCTTTTATTTGAACAAACTTGGTAGACACCCATTAGAACATGTTTCATGCTAAATATCTAAGCCCTAGCTCTATGAGTTCTTTAAAAGAAGATTTTTTAAGTTTTTACTATAATATATATATAGGGTCAAAATCAATGACCCCCTGGGGCTGGGCCAATTTTGACCCCAGGGCTTTTATTTGAACAAACTTGGTAGACACTCATTAGAAGATGTTTCATGTTAAATATCTTAGCTCTAGCTCTTTGGGTTCTTTAAAAGAAGATTTTCAAAGTTTTTACTATATGCATATCCTTTCGACGGCCATAGCGTAATAAAACGTACCGAAAAATCGACTTCTCAAAAGCCGGGCGCTATAGTCAAAAGAAGGCTATAACGTAATAAACCGGTATAAAATTTTAGCTTCCTGAAAGCCACTACTGTTTTGTCGTAGGAAGGCCACCAAAATTTAGTTTTAAATGACAAAATTCTTGAAGTTTACCTTTCATTTATTTCATTCTGTTAAATGTTGTTCAAATAAAAACACCAAATATGTTAATTGTATAGTGCCCTTTATTGACAGATATAGTAAATTTTTAGATATACAGTACACTTTTTAATTAATGTGGTAATCAAATCGATATCCAAATTAACTGAAGAAAATCTTCTAAATGGTATAGTATTTTAAAATGCATTTATTGATACATCAAACGGAGTTTCTGTAAGCAGTTCTCTTATTTGAAACAAAAATGAGTTGAACTTACAAAATTCACGTTGAAAAGCATAGTATCAATCACCCTTCCAGAGAAAAATTGATTTTCATTGATTTTTAATAATTACGTTTTAAAACGTTGTGGACGTTTTACTCAACATGGCATTCTTATGGGCTATAAAGGTAAATAACGTAGAATTTACCGTTTTAAAACGTTCAGAACTTGTTTTAAAAAACAAGGATTGTGAGTCTGTTTATTGCAGTAATAACGTAATATTAACAGTGTAATGCGGTATGGCTTTGTTGTTTATTGTAAGCAGTTGAACAGCCATAGCGTAATATTTTGATTTTTCATAAACACATTAAAAAACCAGAATGTACGAAAACGAGGTTTTTACAGGTTTGCATGACACAAAATTCAAGTTTTACGCTGATTTACGCTACGGTTTCTAAAAAGGTATATTTTTGATACGTTTAACTACGCTATGAATGCCTGTCGTAAAAATAAGACTGGCTTTCAGAAATGTAAAAATTCGATACGTTTTCTTACGCTTTGGCCGTCCTACGGGTATAGCGGATGGCCGTTGAAAGGATATAGGGAAAATCAATGACCCCCTGGGGCGGGGCCAATTTTGACCCCCAGGGCTTTTATTTGAACAAACTTGATAGACACTCACTAGAAGATGTTTCATGCCAAATATCTAAGCTCTAGCTCTTAGGGTTTTTTAAAAGAAGATATTTAAAGTTTTTTCTTTTGGTTGCCATGGCAACCAGAGTTCTGCATGAAATTAAATTCTTTGAACAATTTTTAAAGGTGACCACCAAAGGAACATTCCGGTGAAGTTTGGATGAAATTGGCTTAGTGGTTTATGAGGAGATGTCATTTAAAGTAAAAGTTTACGGACGGACGACGGACGGACGAACGCTGGACGAAAAGCGATCACAAAAGCTCACCCTGTCACTTTGTGACAGGTGAGCTAAAAACAGACCCCTCCCCTCCCAACCCCTAAAAACTCTATATAAAAATCTTACTTGAAGATCTTCTTCCTCATCAATCATGGCCAAATTTTCAAAGCATTGTGAATAATACTCTATTGCTTTTGCATGAAATACCATCTCTACACTCACAAAGTCCGCCAAAATTTTCTGTAAAAATAATACACATTAAGTTCAACACCAAGGTCATAATGGTGCTTTTCTCTAATGTAAAGTACTGATATTTAATATTTATAAGCTAACTAGGACCGACCATATTTTGACCCGATGAATTGAACAAACATAGCAGAGGTCCATTTGGCCATAATCCACATTAAGTTAAAAAACACTGGCTACTTGCAATTTTTGTTAGAAGAATGTGTAAGTTTATGCATACACAAGTCTATATGAAATCAAGTCACTCCATGTGAAGGACCAATATTGCAGGAAACTTAGTGTAGATACATTTGTAATTATAAAATTGGCTGCATACCTTTAGATCTGCAAGTTTATCTTTCTCAAACACAGACATCTGGTTCTGTAAACCTTTACTTCCTATAGCAGCATCTGCTGCAGCTTTCTGAAGCTCTGTCTCAGCCTGAAATATGATATCACATGATGTTAATACTCCTTGCTCAATTAATGTTAATGTATAAAGAAATCCCAACAATGTTTCTATCTAAATCAATGCCTGTGTGTAATAGATGACATCCTTGTTTCCTGCTAAATACATGGGTAAACAAATTACATCTATGCTACATATAGAATAATGTTTATACTTGAACTTAAAATAAAAATGATAGCCATAATGCTGTATTATATTATATGTACTTATTAGAATATTGTGTAAACCCTTTCCAACAAGAAAACTGTGCTAGGTGCTTGTGAATTTACTTGTTAAATAAACTGTCCCCGTTAACAAAGATGATAACATAACGGATATGATATATAATGTATATATTAGGAGTTAAGAATATTTTTACAATTTCTTAAATGAAATAAATCATATATACATGAGAACTATGGGAAGTTTGTTCTAGCACTACAGAATGTATTAAAATACATGTATTCCATTTCAATATATCTACAGTAGACAGTATTCAACTTGATTCCAATGGTATGTCATCCAATGACATGGTATGACCCGCTCAATGCCATTTGGTAAATAGTGGTAAACTGAAATTGTGTCAACCCAACCTCATCTTAAAGTTAATAATTAATTGGTTAAAGATTTGATAACTTTGCCAATGCAACGATCCATGCATAAAATGCCTTCATAATTGAGTAAATCAAGGGCTATAACTCTTAAGGTGGCAGGTCAATTATTAAAAACTAAAACCTATGAGCTCAATATCTCATCTCAGTTAAGATTTAAGATTTGGTATCCTTCTCACATTAACTTTAAAAACAGAGCATGCCAAAGGCAAAAGTTTTCTGGTTTAAACATGCAAATTTTTCATGTTTTCACAAAGTATCACCATAATTACTTTTCTAACTTTTGAAATTAAAACTTAAAAGTAAAGATATACAATGTACTTGACATGCATGTGACAACCTCCCCCCATTGTTTTGGTAATTTTTTTTTTTTTTTTTTTTTTTTTTTTTTTTTTTTTTTTTTTTTTTTTTTTTTTTTTTTTTTTTTTTTTTTTTTTTTTTTTCTTTTTTTTTTTTTTTTTTTTTTTTTTTTTTTTTTATTATTTTTTTTTTTTTTTTTTTTTTTTTTTTTTTTTTTTTTTTTTTTTTTTTTTTTTTTTTTTTTTTTTTTTTTTTTTTTTTTTTTTTTTTTTTTTTTTTTTTTTTTTTTTTTTTTTTTTTTTTTTTTTTTTTTTTTTTTTTTTTTTTTTTTTTTTTTTTTTTTTTTTCAGGAAAAACCCAGGAAACCTATATCACATACTGAGACTCTTACCATTCAGCCTTCACTTCTTCACTCCAGTAACTTAAATTTGTATTATTCTTTACTGAAAGATCTTCCTAGATATGGTCTTAACTCAATAAAACTATGTTTTTTCACCACATAAAAGAATGTTTTGACACAAAAGAGCAAAGAATAGTACATTTCAAATGCTTGCTGGTGAATGAGATATTGCTTAGAGAAATACCCAAGATCTTCCTCAACCAGTAAAGCTGGAAAGTCACCATATGACATAAATGGTGTAGATGTGACTTGAAACAAAAAGTAAAATATAACAACAAGCATACACAACTGGTTAGACACACATTGCATAATTATTGAACTATTGAGAAGACAATAGATTTACATTATAGTGATATATATAGAGAGGTGAATATCAAAATGATCATTTACCTGCATTGCTGTCTGAATAATTGTACAATATTTCTCAGTTTAAAATAGAAATAGGTGTTAAAATGATTCTGATATAAAATCTACAAGAAAATACTTAGTGCTAAATGTAAAAGACATCTAGAGTATTATAATATATTATATATTGACCCAGATTGTATTGCTTGATGGCAACTTACTATACTGGCATAGTGAGGTAAACATATGTACCAGGGTCTGTCAAACATTAGAATATATCTCAAACAAGAGGTATATACAGTTTATAACCATGTCAATATAAAAGCTATATAATTGTATCTAGATTAAGACCTAACGAGTATGTTCAATATTGGTATCGATTTCAGACTGACATTGCAAAACTTCTATAAGATGAATTTAAATCTGCAGGCCATACTGTCGATGATCTACCCTCGTGACCTCATTCCACATCATATATATCTTTTATAATTATCTCTAGGCTTTTCTAATATCAATTGTTTATATGATATGGCAAACAAATCACGACAATGCACCATTTATATGCATCAAATCATTAAAAACCTTTATAATGAGAAGATTATTAAGAAACAGGGTTACATTTATATAACAGTTAAATTCATATATCTCCCTTTTACACGGGCATGCATATTTAAGTTTTACATTAAGACTAGACTATATATCTGTTTTCAGAGTTTGGTAATCTACATTACAGGAAGTACATGTATACTGTGTGAAGTCTGGATCAGATGTACAATAGCAACTTACCGCAGACTGAAGGTACGTTAAGGAATATAAGTAAACAAAACATAGTGTAATATGATAAACAAATGCTGCAAATTGTCAACCTCTTTTTAATAAAGAACAATTAATTCAAGTGAAGTGAATTATCTTTGACAATTTTTTTTAGAAATAAGTATCAAACTATTGATAAGCTCACACCAATGCCAATATAGGTGACATAAAATTAGCTTACGTCTTTATTTTCTGAAAATGGAGCTGTAAAATAGCCGGTTTAAGAGAGATTCCATTATTTTGACCAAGTCCCTAGATGAACAATAATTGCATAGTATGAATTATATTTTACTGAGAGAAAACTTCTGGCCAAGCTACAAAACAATTTGAGAACAGAGAGCTGACTTCTTTTAAACATAACAATAACTCTCAGTTATTGTTAGTTACAGGGTGAAATATGGCTGCAAATATAGTCTCATTACTGTTGTCTGATCATTTGTACATTCTCAGATAAGAACATGGGAGCAGGCAAACATAGTCATAATTATATACAACCTACAATACATGAAATATATATATAAAGGATACAATAGAGTGGGCATCACCAGGTTTTTTATCTCGAACTTTCTCGAGGTTCTTTCGTTGTTTTATTTCTCTGTTTATGGCACTTTGTTCAGTCTTGATTATTTGCTGTAATTATAGGATTTAAATAATATAAAGTAATCATATTTTACTAAACAGCCATGTTACACAAGTTCAAACATTTACAAAATGACATGAAATTTAAGTAACTGAAACCTAAGACAGCAGAGCTCATAAAAGCTCATAAAAGTATATCCATATTGTATCAATTATTTTAACTTAAAACATGTATTATCTCTTATATCAGAGTTAGATAAACAAGAAGTAAGCATTCTCAATAGCAGTACACTATTCATAGTTGTAAATCAGTCTTACCTTCATCTTTTTACACTTTGGGCCATACGCTGAGAGTGGTTTGACAACTTTATTATCCAAACGATGAATCTAAACAAGAGAAAAACAAAAAATAGCTTTGTAGAAAACATTTGTATTCAAAGCAAAACATTTTATTAAAGTATTTTTTCCAGTCAAGGTCCATTACCTAACAAAAATAAATCATGAAGGCCCTTTTATTGTTAAATGATGACTGTAACTACGTTCATCTCTGCTGATGATGCTCCAGAAGTGTGTGCATAATTTTATGTCAAAAAGTACTCAAAACCTATTTTCTGCCTAAATGACCTTGACCCAAGGGTTGAAGTACCCACAGACCAAATATCTAACATTTCAGGTGATAATAAAGGCTCTATGACAACAGAAAAATCTGTGTGCTGATGTAAATAGTAGAAGAGCCAAATTTTTCTTGAAAAAAAAAACTAACCCTTTTTGAAAGTGTAAGCAACATAAGGATCCATTCTTTATTTTACTTTATTTATTCGGAATCGTCTGCTAGTTGTCAACTAGCAAAGATCAGACTTGGAGTCTATTTTAGCAATGATTAATGACATGGAAAGCATAAGCTGCCTGTCTTATAGAGATAGAACAAACATCTCTTTCACAGAATAAGGACATTTGGACATTATAATAAAAGTAATAAAGGCAAGAGACAAGTAGCATGTACACGTATACCTCAGCATCCCTATAGTCCTGTATTGCTGCTAAATTGTGTGCAAAGTCTTTGAGATTCTTTGTTGTTGATACACTCACTTTCTCTTTGTCTGCATACTCTACCACTTGTTTAGCTAGTAAATCACCTAAAAGCACAAAAGGAAATGAATAATTCTAGTTATCCGAATATCCATTGGATCATATTGTTTGCATGATAGTCTTATGCTGTCCATGCATATTTGCTTTAATTTTCATTTACCAAAGCCAGTGCCATTGATGGACAATTTGTCTGCATTACCAAACTGGTATTTAAATTTTTACTGACATAATAGTGACATTGTCCGTGAGATGCTGTAACAGATTTGCCAATAACCAAAGTAAGAAGTTTGCTTAAGAATTAACATAAAGTTTTATAAGATATAAGTACACATGCAGATGCCTCTATATCCCACTGTTTTATTAGTCTACTGACTGACAGTGTGACAACAGGGCAGACAAGGGAAAATCTATATGCACCCCAACTCCCCCACTCAACATACACATTGAGTTGGGGCATAAAAATTTGAAATCTACATTACTTACCCTAGAAATCTGATAGTATATCATATCTAGTATGAAGTAAACATATCACTTAATTACAAATGTATTTAATAATATACTGTGTATAATAACATCATACCTTTGTCTCTCATTCTTGCCATTTTACGTGTGATAGATCCAAGTGTCTCACAAAAAGCACCATAATTCTTTTCTATATGGGCAACCCTCTCTTGACAAAACTTTACTTGTTTCTCCCTGAAAATATTGTTAATACTTCAATTGTTAATAGTTTAAACTATATTCAAGTAATTCAACAAACAACTGTTCAATTTAATTCACTTCTCTGTGAAACTATTCACTTTTATATAACTCAACAAACAACTGCCAGTTATTAAAGGCTCCATTATGCCCCTCAAATGCTTTTATTTTTATTTCATAAAAGCTTTTTTTATTTTGATGCCCTGTTAGTTTAAAAAAAATTGAGTCACTGGCTAATCACTTGAACCATTTTCAGTTCTGTTGTTTTGTTTGTACTTTATACAGTTACACAGGTTTAGTATTTGTATTGAAGTCAAAATACTAAAGTGGTTTATGTTTTGCTATTTTCATGACAAATAAGTTTACATTTCACATGATGAGCATCTTACATGCTCTACAACCATAATGAACTCATGTTTGTCCATCCTAAAGAAGGAAATATTCACAATTTACTGATGCATAATGTATCTTTCAAATAGCCTAAGTCTATAATGATTGCACCAGCCTACAGTTCTCTCAGCTAACATTTAAAACAAGAGTTAAAATATGTTTTCTATCTTCATCTATCTGATCTCCTGATAACTTCTTATCTATTTTAAAAAAAAAAACAACATTTATCACAAAATATGAATATGGTCACCTTTTTGGATTGAACATTGGCCTTTTTACATGTAGGTACTTACAAATTATATCACTGATCAGTCTTAAGATTTTAAAGTACATGTACATGCAGTACATTTATATACTGGCAGTAAGTAAACAATTTGTTTTCTTATCACTAATCCCTTAAATAACAACATGAAATTCAAATTTTAAGTCTAAATGTGCTGATACACACACTTTTAATGTACCTATGATCAATTATTTATTTCCTTCTCCTAAAAAGGTATACAAATTTAAAAACAATTTATCAATTTTGCAGGGTATTTCTGCCTGACTCAATGTATAAACTTGATTTCTAGTAATTAATTTGAGACACAACTTGACTAAAAACATCACAATGAACATACAAAATTTCAAATAAATATATCAATCAAATTTATTAGCAGTTACAGCTAGTATAATAGACACTACACAGCTTATGATGAGAGAACTTCTGACTGAGCTCAAATTGTACACTATAGTACATCAACTATACACATGTAGATTGGAAAATTTCCAAAATCCCTAACATATATGAATGATTAAAGACATGTTCAACATTACAGTGGTATTGGCCCATTTTCAAGGTTGGACAGATTTTGCTGTGTCTGTTCTGTATCATTAACTTCTTCAACATTACTGTCACTTATATCCTCAATGACATTATCCTCTCCTGATACACCATCATTTGAAAACTTGCGGACATTACGGTTTGATTTATTCTGTGTTTGCCGTGTACTATCCTCATCATTACTGACATTACTATCAGGTTCAATATTTTCTTCAACATCATTTTGCTCTGACTTCATTTTATCACTGGCTAATCTTTTATTTTTTTCTGCAAGAATTTTTTCACAAAGCGAGGAGTTTTTTCTCTCACTATAATCTTTCCTTCTGTCATTGGCATTTCTATTACTTTCCATGTCTGTCACAGTTACTTTATCTTTACTTTGCCTCTGTTTCCTAGTTGTGTTTGTATGTGTATCACTAGATGTATCACTGACAGAGTCATTGTCATCTTCTACCTTCTCTAGACCTCCCTTTCCACTGACCTTCACTTGACGTGTCTTGATCTTAACTTTCTTATCCTCCTGTACAGTCTCACATGGTACACTTATATCTGATACTATACTTGCCTCATCTTCACTAAATGTCAATAAATTATACCTCCTTACATTATGTTTACCCTTTTTACCTCCCGACATTCTGTTTTAATATAATCAACACTTTTTTATTTTGGGATTTTTTTCAGTCAAATCTTAAAAAATGATTGCAAAGATTTTCCACACAATTTTCTGTTTGTTTACAATATAATTAGAAACTTTTCAAAATTGTTAACACCAGTTTTAGATATGAAAGTCCTCAATTGCTGGACACTTGTATATACACATTAACTTTCAGATTTTGAGAACAGAATCTATATACTTGATAAAACCATCCTGTATTCAGACTGATTACTTATTGATTGATATGAGGCAACAGATCACAACTTCTTATAGATTTTCCTTTGTCTGACTAGATCTAATTAAGCCAATGTCAGTTTTTACACAATAACAAATTAATTATTCATCAAGTTGTATTATCTCATCCAATTAATATACATTAATTAAGATACCCAGTTAATATTATTGAGAAACAATATTTGATAACCATTAAGTAATATAATAAATAACCATTAAGTAATATGCTTGTATTTTAATTATTAAAGCAAAACCTTGCTTTAATGATCAAAATACAAGCGTATTACTCAATAGTTGATAGAAATATTCATACATAACTATAAAGTGACAGTAAAAACAATTCAGCAGTAATTTAGACAAGTGTGGACAAAAATCCACCTGGACAAAGCCCTCTGGCAGTCCAAAAATAACAGAGTGGACAAAAGCCCTCCAGTGAAAATGACTACAGACATAAATTATAATAGAAATGTGTTATGATTAAATATCATGCCTTAATTTTTATGTACATGTACTTTGAATATTTAAATACTTATACATATCTCATAATGCTCAAGTGTTAATATTAGGAAGTACACAATACATATATATATAATTATATAATCAGTACTTTTTTATGTAAAAGGAATACATTGACAAACCTGTAACTAAGGAAACTCTTGTTTATATTGATTTCACTATTCATTATTGATGATGACTACTCAGTATCCGACCAATGGGCCACCTTTGGGAAAAAGCTAGCCTAATATATTAAACTTGAAAAGTTTGACCTATTCAACTAACATTTTTTCCTGCTGTCAAAACTTTTATCGTAATTTTAACTGTCATTTTTTAAGCACGGTAACACTGTTGCTAGTTCAAATCGCTTTAAACGGTAAAAATCAGAAATGAACTATAAACATGTATTTTATTATACTTATCTCAATAAAAAATGTATTCAATGACATATAAACGCATACCAGCGATTTATTTTAAATTTGTATTGTAAATTTGTATTATAAACATGGGCAAACATGTTGTCGTCATCATAAAAAATTCAATTCCATGAAAACTTGATATGGCCGATTTGGGACTCGGGTTGAGACCGGAAATGAATATTTGTCAGGTATGTGGACCATTTTTCCCTTTCATTGCAAGTTATCACATCCAACAACTTCTAATTGGGCAGTGTTCATGCAGAAAAATGAAAAATGCAGTTTGTCGTTCGACTTGGAAAAAGACACCACCCATACAAAAAAATATCTTAATGTCTCTTTGATAAGTCTAATTAGTTGGAATTGGAAATGCTAGATTGAAAACTGCAGTGTAATAGGGATTAATATTCATAATAATTGTATTATATGCAGTATCATATATATTAACAATAAAGATTGGATGTATGTCTCTTTATATTCTTTTTTTTTAGAAATCATACACGGACAGCCAACAATATGGACAGAATCGTTTAACCTGTTATCAGGTTACTCACTGATAATAGTGGTTATATTGGGGGCAGACTTCTTGTCTCGTAACAAGTGTCATGCAGCTCTGCATTTATATTGAATGGGAATTCCTGCATTGGATCAAACAAAATCATTCGCAAACTTACATTGGCTTGTATATCACAGGACTAAGGACGAAATAAGAAAAAAAATATTGGTTTCCAATCTGTAACTAGCTCAAACATGACAGGAGCCTATATTTACCTTCAATTGAAGAGTTGATATATTTTGTTCTCAATATTTCTCGAACCAAATAGTTTAACTTTAAGGTTGAATACCCTAAAACGTTTTTCTGAGATTCCCCTTGATTTAGAAATTAGAAAGTACTGCTGAAATACACGGGTCATTTTTTTCAGGTGGTCACTTGATAATTTTTGCTCCAGATAACAGACTTTAATTTATCGTCAATTTTGCTCTTATCCTATTGATGCACCTTTAGTTCACGGTACTTAATGCTTAATTACTGTACGAAAAATGTTGTAAGCTTACCACTTAGGTATTTTCTGCTGTGTGACACAAGGAAATAACAACGAATTCAATCACATATTAACTCGTTCCCACGACTTAACTATCTCGTGCCCACGACTTAGTAACTCATGGTCACGACATAGTATCTCGTTCAAACGACTTAACTGTCTCGTGGTCTCGACTTAGTAACTCGTGGTCATGACATATATAGTATCTCGTTCCCACGACTTAACTATTTGTGGCCACGACTTAGAAACTCGTGGCCACGTCATAGTATCCCGTACGCACGAGATAAAATCAAAACACACACATGACATTTGTGCCACCGTAAAATATCGAAATAACACATAGTTATATATGGGACTCAGCCAGACCGAGCGGCAAATGTTTATATATATGAAGTATGTAAACAATAGCATTAAAGGGATACCATGTGAGTTTTAGGGCCTGCATTTTTTTTAGAACATTTGCTCGCAATAAATTTATTATGAAAAAGAACCCCAAAACTGAGATTTAAACGCTTTTAAGAACTGCGCAAAAATCTAATAAAATACATTTATCAGCGAGTGAAACGCAAACACGGATAATTTAAAAATGTTTTCTTCAGGACTCCTTCCTTCTCAAGTTATCGTATAAACAAGGTTAACAGGCCGTTGTACGTACAAACTGACCAATTCTATCATAAAAGGGCAATATAAACTTAGTCAAAATTAATGTCTGATTTATGGACCTTAGAAGGTGACTTTGTAATATGATCCTAAAGACATGTATCAAGTTTAAAGTGAACACTTCACTTAAGATTAATGTTGCATGTAAATCTTTAAACAGAAATTTTCTAAGTTTATGAATTCATAGTGTAATCTGATTGGTTAATTATCTCGTGCGCACGACTTAGTTATCTCGTTCCCACGACTTAGTAACTCGTGTGCACGACATAGTATATTGTGGCCACAAGTCGTGGGAACGAGATACTATTTCATGACCACGAGCTACTATGTCATGGCCACGAGATATTTTGTCGTGCACACGAGTTACTAAGTCGTGGGAACGAGATAACTAAGTCGTGCGCACGAGATAATTAACCAATCAGATTACACTATGAATTCATAAACTTAGAAAATTTCTGTTTAAAGATTTACATGCAACATTAATCTTAAGTGAAGTGTTCACTTTAAACTTGATACATGTCTTTAGGATCATATTAAAAAGCCACCTTCTAAGGTCCATAAATCAGACATTAATTTTGACTAAGTTTATATTGCCCTTTCATGATAGAATTTGTTAGTTTGTACGTACAACGGCCTGTTAACCTTGTTTATACGATAACTTGAGAAGGAATGAGTCCTGGTTTATTTTATTTGGTAGGGACATTGCCAATTGACAGTAGATAGCCTATAAGGGATGTTTGAGGTCAAGGGTCAAGGTAAACATGATACTTCATGTAAAATCATGAATGATTTATAAGGAATAAGCCACAGTTTGTATAACCTAGAAAGATCAGTAGATGGCACCTTATAATTTTGAGGTCATTGAGTCAAAAAAAAGGGTCACAATGACGCTAAATTTAAATTCATTGACCAATCAATAACTTGTATAAATGGCACTTTTACAGGCAGGTGAAGTATGGACATCATTGTACTATAGCACATGTCTAGTTAATTAGGAAAATTCACATAAATAGTGTAATCTGATTGGTTATTTATCTCGTGCGCACGGCTTAGTATCTCTTGGTCACGACAAAGTATCTCGTGGCCACGACATAGTATATCGTTCCCACGACTTAACTATCTCTTGGCCACGACTTAGCAACTCGGGGCCACGACATAGTAACTCGTTCCCACGACTTTTTTATCTCGTGCGCACGACTTCGTAACTCGTGGCCACGACATCGTATCTCGTGGCCGCGACATAGTATCTCGTGGCCACGACTTAATTATCTCGTGGCCACGACTTAGAAGCTCGTGGCTACGACAGAGTATCTCGTTCCCACCACTTAACTATCTCGTAGCCACGACTTAGTAACTCGTGGCCGCGACATAGTAACTCGTGGCCACGACATAGTATCTCGTGCGCAGGAGATAAATAAAAACACGCACACGTCACCTTTGTGCCACCGCAATACGTACTTAGATAAAAAAAGACGGAATAACAAGATAAAATGTTTTATTAAAGTTGAATGAATTTTTTCCCACTTAGGTTCGTCTGTGTCATGACAGAACATTGTTCTGATTGAAAGGCCTTTTGCCAACATATTTTATTTTATGTAGAAACGAAGAATTTCCGACAACAGTAGTAAAATGCTGAAAATTAAGCACTTGTATGTTGTTGTTGCTGCTGGTTTTTCCCAAACAAACAATAACAAGTATATTGACCAAATTACAGCCGATATTTATTTAATATTG
This sequence comes from Ruditapes philippinarum, assembly GCF_026571515.1. Taxonomy (NCBI): domain Eukaryota; kingdom Metazoa; phylum Mollusca; class Bivalvia; order Venerida; family Veneridae; genus Ruditapes; species Ruditapes philippinarum. The sequence goes on along the minus strand of NW_026853556.1, from coordinate 26,683 downwards.
TTTTGTAAAGTAAGGAATTTATTAAATAAATTGCCAATGTCGACCCTTTTCCTATGGAAGCTTGAATTGACCCCCTAGATGCCATGTTCGTATTTAACTCGTGTGTCGGCATGTCGACATATATAAACGCGACAAGACGTCTTTTATCATGGTTTGTTGTACAAAATCTAGGCTTCTTGACCACATATGTTTCAGTGCATGTCGACAAACACTTTGTCAATATATTATACTGTTAAAGGCATGTCAACAAGTTTTTCTGGCGTGTTGATATAACTTATCTCAACTGCACGTTAGTTATTATGAGAAGGCTAAAAAGTAAGGGCGTCTTGTCGACATCCTTTCAGGCATGTTGACATATTTATGTCGTTATACTTCTCCGGTCGATATTTGACGTCTTGCATATCCCCTAATGCACTATCTCCACTTTGAAGAGTATTCAAATAGGCTACAATCACTGTCAAGTGTATTGATACTGATGGGCGTGGTTTTTTTTCTTCCTTTTTTTTCTTTTTAACATTTTTATTAATCTCTCAGATCCTTAATGTAAGATCAAAGTGTTTTATTTTAATTATATTATTATTGTAGGTATTTATTTACTTAATAATGCCAAATATAATAGCAAATATGATACCAGATATTTTCAAAGTTTAATAAAATAAAAACTACACGGTAAAAGTATTTTATATTTTGCAAGACCAACCAATGTACATTTAAGAAAATTAAGGCAAACTTTAAAAACAGCCCCTCATTTTGGAAAATCTTAGGGATATTTTAAAAAAGGATTTTTACATTGGGAAATGGTCAAATAAGTGTTAAAAGTGGGTGGGGTAGGATTACATTTTTATACATATTAAAAACATTTCTTGTAAAAACAATCATTTTGCTTGTTTAATTTGTTACCTTATTGTCATTATTTGTTTTTTTAACAATGAGCAATAGGAAAACATTTTTCATATTGATAATATTATAGATTATTTAGAGTTTCCTCATTTCTGAAAAAAAGTCCTTCTAATGGCAAAGATTTAGTTCAGAAAAAATCTCCATAACTCATAAACCACACGGTAAATTTTGTTTAAATTTTGCATACAGGTGACATTTAAGGCATATAACTGTCCTATGTTGTCAACTTGACAGTTCCTTATAGTGCCCATTAGGGGTGTACTACCTTAACTCAAAATGTCATGATGTCAAGATGCAATGCTGTATAAAGACACGCATATACGACATTCAAATCTTACTTATTAAATTTTTGATTTGAAAAACTTGATTTATAAATTGATGACAGTGCAATGCATCTTAGTTAGGATGCTGTCAATTTATGAAGAAATCAATTTCTTTCAATAAAAAAGACGCTTGCTGTGTTATATATTTGTTATGAAACTTTTACGGGTTAAATGGCCGTATATAAACGATTGCAACAAAACATTAGCTAAGCGGTTCGGCAACAAATGGCCAAACCTGTAAAAAAAAAACACAAAAAACAACAACAACAAAAAACAAAACAAAAAACCCGGTCATTAAACTTGTCAAAAATCTGTATAACTAATATTAACAAACGTGCAATATTATAAAGACATATAGGCAAAATTAAAGATGTTCGACATGTATTCTTGAAACTTGTCATGATTTTTGAATATGATAAACATTTCAAGCCAAAAATCTTAGAGGTCACCGATATCATTTTCTGAATTCATGAATTTCATTGTTTTATTTATTTAACCCTAAGCGACCATGTACTGAATTGGTGTTCTCAGTATGGTACTATAACACAGTGACATTCAAAAATGAGATTGTGTTTCGTATTTAAGAAGTATTTTCTGTTAATCTTTACGGGAATTTCTTTTATATGTTTGTTGTTTACTTAAGTCAATGGTTGAACGAAAACTATTCTACCAAAGGAATTACAATGGATGGAAAATGGAAGTGCAACTAGAACATCTATTTGCATAAATAATCATATTATTTTAAACTAATGAAACATGTTTCTCTGATATCAAAGTAAGAGAAGTGTTGTACTCTATTTAAAAAAGAGTAATGTCAAGTAAACCCTCATTATGGACAATAATTGTATCCGGACAAACGCACTGCGTTGCAATCAACTCGCCGCCGCTTGCGTTGTAATCACTTTTTGTCAATTTTTTTATAAAAAGGAAATAACAATTTTCAAAAGTTCAAAAATATGGTTGTTTTTTTGCATTTATCATACATGGCATGTAATGTTGGCGTATTTAGGGGTAATTTTGCACACATGTGTACATGTTTTAAGCAAAATTAGGCAAAAATGGCGTCCCCTCGTCAAACTGTACAGAAGTGATTGCACAAATGGCAATTAATTGCACCGTGTGCGTGTAATAAGTTGGAAAAGTACATATGTGGGCTCCAGTCTCACTAAGTGTTTCCAGTTAAACATTAAAGAATAAAGCAAAATTCCGTCATAAGCTTACCGACAGCAGCAAACGGCCATATTTTATCCACCGCTTCTGCGACGAAATCTCCACCGCCGCTTCGATGGACCCACCGTGTCTGCGAAAGCTATTACCAGTGTGATTATTATGTTCTTGGTTTACAATTGTGTAAATCATTCTATTATTTTACCTTATGGTTTTATTGTGATTTGTTTTTAAAAATTTAACAGTCCCGCTTGAAATTGGTTATGCGTTATATTTATTCTTCAAATAATGACAATTTTGTTCTTAGATGTATGATTCTTTTATTTATTTTATGTATGATACATTTTGATGCAGCAAAATTATATAAATATAAGACATATAATGGTTTATTGTGGTAGCAGAAGGAAGTTTGCGACATTACAAGAGCTCATATAAAATCATACAGTCTATTACAATACAGTACAAGACAAGAATTGATGCAAAGCATCAAAGGGCGTCCAAACAAGAAATGCAGTAAGCAAGCGAAGATGAACTAGTAGACATCTGATGACCAGATATTCTTATAAACTTTTCAATGGTTATTGGTTTTAACAAGTATTGTATATCCTTTATGAATGGGCGGTCGAAAGACATTGTTCATCATGATAGAGATTTGAATATTAAATGTTTTTTCCACAGGAACTTTAATTCTATCAATGTTAAAGATAATATCCAAAATATACAGGTCTATAATATCCAAACTATACCCCTATATGGTATAAGTTTATTCATACTATAAAGGGGTATTTTCTGGATATTATCATTAATATTGGTCATTTGATAGAATTTCAAGTTCATGTGGTATTTTCTTGGAAAAATGCAAACATAATAGTCAAAATGAGCAAAGTCTGTTAATTGATTTATTTGGAGGTCAATCTACTATTTTAATGACCTAGTCTGACCCATCAGTGTGTTTACATGCCTATCAATAAACCATGTTAACATTGCAGACGAAGAATGATAATACTATGATAAACAATTCGTAAAAATTGCCTACTTAAAGATTGCAATTAATTGTTCTAATATGTTTCCATTTCATTTTCTGCAAAATTATCCAGTTCGTTGCGACACCAATGACCGTTTCGGTAAACTAAAACTACTTCTATAAATAGATTTTCGGACTTTCACAATGTTCAGGTCATTCATTCTATTTATAGGTAAAGCAATAACGCACATAATAACCCACTGTGTACTACAAAATGATTAATAAAAAATACCGAAGAGCGCGATTAATTGACGGATAAGATAATTTCATTTGAATATGTTTACATTGCGAAATTATCCAGTTCACTATTCATTTTACATATCGCGACATTTCATTTTTGATTATCAAACACTCATACCAATCGGAATGTTTGGCTATTATGGCCGACGAAAAGGCTCGAGAATTTGCAATTGCATTTTCACAAAATATGATTTCGTTCTATAAGGGTGTCGCACTTCGGCGCGGACGCCAATGATACGTGTGGGGGTTTTCGTTTATTTTTACTCGCCACCGGATGCCCATATGGGCGAGTCCTCCAGAGGAGTATTAGTCATAGTGCAATTACAGATACAGAAAGATGCCCCAATTCCAGAAGCTTCTCCTGGTTCTTTAGCGTGCCAAGGGTTTAAGCACCCATACAACGGGACCTCGATTTAAAGGTCTCATCCGAAAGACTGATTAGTAATTTAGTTTGCCAGCCCTGGGAGATCGAACCATCACAATGTCGAAGATTACAAGTCTTCACGCTCTAGACGATTGAGCTTTATGCGGTGGCCAATGGTACTCCGTTTTACAGAGTATTTATATATTAGCAGTGGATCCAGACCATGGTAAAAAGTATTGCTCCTACCTCGTAAATGAGGAAACGCTTTGGGCCGATGCTGTCCGGTAATGTCAAAATTCAGAAGTTATACCCGTCCGCCGGTCACTTTTACATGCAAATTGCATAACGGCATAACTTTTCATTTGTTAATGCTTCTTGGGATATATTCCGATTTATTCCCGTATTTTTAGTAAATGCATCTTACATGATATCCTCACATAGGTTCATATCGTGGTTATATTATATAGCATGATGAAGACCATACTATTGTATGTCCTGAAGATTTTAAAATCATTCATTTCCATTATTAGAACATACATAACATTTATAAGGAGGATAAACATTTGCTCTGTTTATACAATGTGACATTCACGGACGCGTGTTCCATTTCCCCTAACACTATAGGTCTAGTTTAATGATGGATAACGCCTTACCATTAATTCGTGCTTAATTTATAGGCGGTATTTGTATGCTCTATCCCATGATTCAAGTTATCGAATGAATATTTTTCAGTAGATCTATACGATCGTACAATAAATATTTTTAATTATACAATATAAATTTTCAAATATACCACATACATATAGAAAATTATCGCACATTATTATTACTATTATTATTATTATTATTATTGTATGCCAAACTTCTTAAGCACTTTTTTCATGCACATTGACACGTTCAAAAGTACTGTACAGTACAACTAAATAAATGTTACAATATTTTAAAGAAAAAAAATCAATATTGCTCAAGTCACAAATTCAAATCAAATGTGAGTTATACAATATAAATATTGGATATAGAACAAAAAATTAATTTATTGAATATTGTAAAGCTTAACATGCCATAATATAGATATTCTTTACCTATTATTTTATAATGGCAAGAACTATCCTTTAAATTTTAGCTTTCGATATATCATTATTTATTTTAAAATGGTCAGATGAGATCCGCAGATTTCTTTGGTATATTTAAAAATGATCGCATGAGAATCTTTTCTTTATACTCATTTCTTCTCTGAAATATACAGGAAATGATTGTAGAACCCCCGTCATTTAACCGGAAAACATTCCAGGGCATAGCTGAGAGACAAAGAAGGAGCATGTTGATTGAGTTATATAAGACACGAGTTTATTCTTTCTGAAACGTTCCAAATGGAATAAGCCTTTCGACGATTGTTTCTGTTTTAAACCAAAAACAGACGTCCTCCCCGGCCGGGAATTAAAATATGCTAATGGTTATTATCGAAGCAAAAGTCCTGATTTTTTGTTTAATGTACAAGAGCTTTAATGTTAAATGTCTTTAAATTAAAGTTTATGCATTTTTAATATTTTCAAACTAGTAGGAGGTAAAAAACCCATGTTTGATTAATTCTAATATAATGATTGAGAAGGTGTCGATAAAAGCGGGGAACTGATAAAGGAATAGCATTTCGTTTGAATTAAAATTTCCCATTCTCCTGTGTTATTGATGCTTAATCACGCTGTTTATATGGGTTGTTATATGCCAGGAATATGTCCCCAAATCGTGTGAGAGTGTAATCTTAAAATTGACATTGCAACATGTGTTATAACGACGTACCAATGCTGTTATAAGCTTACAAGAAATAAAACTCTGTCTATTTATGTTTCTTATAAAAGGCTTAATTCATCAGGTGCATGCCACGTGTTTTTAGCAGAATCAATGTACGTGCTATATTAAAAAATTTGAGAGTTACTTATAACCAAATAGTTTTTACTGCAAAGGAAATGTCATTCCTTTCCCTTTGAGTTCCTGTTATGACATTTCTTTTATTAACATAACTTTCCCCAAGAATATTTTAAATTTCAATAGTGATATAATTGAAAGAATTAATGAGGTTAGAACAAAGTGTTAATAACAATAAAAAATGATCCTTATTTCATACTTTCCAGTGTTTAACTGTGTATATCAAATTATATATTCTGAATAAACCACAAGTTGGAAAATTTCTAAAATTAAAATTTTCTCTGTAGCAAGACTATATTTCCGAATGCGGTTGAATTAAAAGAATATCACAACTAATTGGGAATAACAGTTCAAAATAGTATTTGCCGTCATACGTAAATTTTTGTTTCATTTAGGGAAAAGAAAGTCGATCCCGTGAACATTGGGTGACATTCATGTTAAAAATTACCAAAAAAAAGAGAAATTTAAACCATAATTATATTTCCAAAATTGGATGATTTGACGTCATTGATGTGATGTGAATTTATACAAGATGTTAAAAGAACTGATTTGAAAATTAAAGTCTTATTTTGGATACATGTATTTATCTTTATCATTTTTAAGTTATTAAGATATATTGCATATACCTTGAACAAAGTTTACCTTAACAAATTCCTTGCGGGTACACAAAATATAATCATCTTTATATACCTTTGAAAAGAATGACATTTATTTTGAGTTTTTTATATCAACATTTCGGAAACTACTTTGAGTGCGCAACAAGAAATCAGATTTTAGAGTTTTACGATTTTATCTCTCTTCAGAGAATTGTGTGTACTTCAGAATTTGAAGTAGTTAACTTTAGCTGCAAAAATATAATGATAATTGGTAGGAAGAATGTTATTGATATATATTTTGTATGTATTCTTAGGAATAAAAAACAGCGGCGCGCATGTATAAACATTAAAGGAGATGAAAACGAAGTTTGACGGACGTACAGAGTCGAGAAGTTGCGATAGCTACCCGTATATAGCTTCATTTCAAATCATAGCTGGTCAAATGACCTTAAAACTTACACTATATGCAAACATTAGCCACCATGGATATGGATATTTGAAACCCGAATTACCTATTTAGACGCTATACTTTAATGCCAGAAAATAGATCAGAATTGACTCGAACTCTTCTTGAAGTGCACTAAAAATTTACAAAGGGCCCTCGAAACGTATTCCATGTCTCTTAATAGTTTTAATTCAAATACCCCATTCGTGCAGATGATAAATGCCAGAAAATGTACATTACATCCTCTATTATTACCATATATAATATCCTTTAATTAATATTTTGAATTTTTTAAAAAAGAGATTGTACAACCATACCATTACAGTTCACTCTGTGATGTATATTAAATTGTACCATTAATTTATTTTTAGAATTAAAAGTAGGGTTCGAGTTCAAAGGTGCAGGAATATAATCACGCTAAGACCGATTAGGGCCTGATTGGATAAATTACATAAAGCGTAACGTGCCCATTTTATTATACTACAATGCAAGAAAAATTAATATATATTTCCATTCTTAACATGCTGATAAAAAAAAAAGAATTGATGAAAATATGCACTAGATACGAGTTAGTGCCTTACATTCATGGTTGGTTTATTGTCCCCCTCACTTTTTCGAGTAAAAAAATGGGCTGATAGCTAGAAATAGGTTCCGTCCGTCCCGTTGTTCTGTGTCCGTCATACTTTCAAGTTCCTGTCCATAAACCTTTGTCATTTATCAAAGGGAATTTGAAATAAACTTAGGACTTAGGAATGTTTGTTATAATAAGACGATGTGACACGCGCAACACCTGCATCCCTACCTCCAAGTTCAAGGTCACACTTAGAGGAAAAAAATAACATAGTATGTTTAGAGGGGTCATACTTTATTTCGGGTCTATATCTTCTAAATAGATCAATGGATTTGGAAAATACTTTGGCGACAAATAGTCACAATTGATAAGATATGTGTCATACACAATACGAGCACCACTTCCTCCAAGGTCAAGGGTCACACATACAGGTCAAAGATATACATAGGGTATATTTTGTGTCCGGTCTATCACTTGTTCATAAATCAACGGATTTTGTTAATACTTTACACAAATGTTTAAAATAATGAGACGTTGTGTCCACTCGCTCGCACTTTTACTTTATTTTCTAACCTTGCCGTTAGCCAATGGAGTAAGGGGTATTTTTGTGTATTTTACACCCTGTGTGATTGTAAGCTCCCCTGTTTGCAATGTGCAAAATTAAAATATTGTTCGCTTCACAATGTTTACTTTTTAAATAACATTTTCAAAATTTTCATGACAAAAAAAGTATCTGGAGCCATGCTTCTTTCAAATCATGGGCTGAGTTAATACGTTTAATATATTGATATCTCAATACCTCATTCTACCTGATAGTTTTGGTAGTAAAGTCATCTTTTATCATTTACAAGACAAAACCAAATCATATATAATTCACAGATTCGTTAATCCTATCGGTATTATTATGAAACGGCACCCCCTTTGCATCATGCGTCGGGCCATTCTTTTGCGTGACAGAAACATTAGCAATTTCAAGGGACATGATATGCAGAATTTTATGAAAAAAAATACCACAGAACACTGGAACGTTTTAATAGCTTGTCATTTCCATAGCCCCCCCCCCCCAAAAAAAAAAAGCAACAACAAATCAAGGAGCGTTTGTGTTTAAATTAAAAATAATAAGGTTTCCTGTTTTAAAGCCGTGTCTTGTAATTTAAAAAGTTAATTTATTCAACACTATAAAAATAGCATTTGTGCCCGTGGCGATTCTTATCAGCTACCCTTGAATTAGATACAACTTGCTTATCTTAATTAATATTGTAATAAAATGTGAATCTGGGTTCCTCTACTAAGACTCGTTTTTGTTTAAGAACCATACTTATTAATTAATTGTTATCCTTAAAATGAAAATCTCAGTGACAACTTAAGAGAATATTTATGAATGAGATTGGTTTTACTGTACGGAAAAGCCCGGTGGGGACTTTTTTCAACTTCGTGAATTCCCAATGTCATCTTTCGTGAATTCAAAGTTTTAACATTGTGGAATTCATGTTTTCAACATACGAAATTCACGAATTTTTACGATTTCAACTTCATTAATTTCCACCGATTTAAGATTCACCTTGAATTTCATGAATTTGAAGATTCCCACTAATTCAACCAATTTCAACTTCCCATTGAAAATTGAATAATTGAAAACTTCTCAATTCAGGGAAACCGTTTTTGTCTTTTGTGGCAGCAGATTATTAGGAAATTCACGACCATTTGAAAATGAATTAATTACAAGGTTGGTTCTACAAAAGATTTATACCAGTTTATCTATTATGATAGAAATGGAACAAAAACAATAACATATAACACGGAAATCGCAAATTTTTATTGTTCAAAAGTATAGTTACTTTTCACAATAAAAATAAATAAAATAAAGATTTATTAGTAGAAGTATTGAATGTTTTAATTCCGCCAACTGTTATTGCATTATGCTAACTTAAAAAACATAAAAAAATGACTTTTTGTTTAAATGCGTTTCAATAAAACATTATTAAACAACATTATTTTACAAATTGTCAAGTATTTCCGTAGTTCTTTAAACAGAACCGTAGCGATTTCAAGTATGCTTGGCTATTGAAGTTTGATCTCTGTCCCCGACCATGCAGTTACTTCTGCCTTTGGAGCTGTACAAACATACCCCTACAGCCTTACCCTTTTGTGTCATTGAAGAGTACCTTTGAGAAAGGACATCTATATCATTGAGTTTTCACACAGAAGTGGACATTTGCACTGTTCACACCATTGAATACTTGTGGCTTATAATACATCATATCGGGGGAAGCGCCTGTTGCGGCTTTCAATCTCAACTTGTCTTCGAATTCGGTGGTGATTCCACATTTCATCTACGTTATCAAAGATCTTTGCTGGATTAAAGAAAAAAAGCAAAACCTGACACATTCAATATGGACGGGGTCACCATCATGCAAGTAGCTAGAATCGCGAAGACCTTAAAAAAGTTTTTATAAAAAGGTTGTTAAATTGTCTTTCAATACACCCCAAAATTTTTCAATACGCTGGTTTGAAGTTGATCGCCCATATAAGAAGCTTTTTCTTCCCCAGACGAACAATCGTCATTTGAAGATCTCGAACGACACCGAATTTTCTGTGCCGTAATCCGCACGAACAACCATCTGCAGTTGATTTATTGTTTTTAATGTATTCAATGTAATATCTTGCAAAAATCTTTGGATCGTTATTTGTGTATGCTGCTCTCAGCCACAGCACTTTTCTTGAGTAACAATCAGTAGCCCCATGTATTGATATCCCAAAAGGTTTAAGCTTATCGGTATCCGTCAATGTGAATAATAAAGTTAGGACCACGATTGACATATATTCGTCTGCATAACCGACGCCTTAACCGTAAGTTGACACAAGCTGGGTCCATCGCCTGACTATTTGTCTCACTGTGTCTTGAGAGTTGCAGCAACTTTACCTGATGACTGTAATACTCTCCAGATTGTACGGTAGCCCGAATTTGAGAAACCACAGTGGCAAAGTTGCCTTACTTCGTTTATAGCCCTCGGTAAAGGAGAGTACAAACCGTATCTTCTTCTTAGTCCTAAGCGTTGAACGATCCGACGGATCTGTCGAAGAGTTATCATAATTTGTTTACTTTAAATCCAGGAAATACTGCTCCCACATCTTGATTTAAGAATAAAAATAACCAAAATGTATACCTGAAATTATATGAATTGTGAAAAAAGAGTATAGATATCTAAAAATAAATTTTCCTATGCATAATAAAGGGAAACACAACAATTCAGATTTTTTTTTTACCCATCAGAATTTTCGACTTCGTTAATTTACTTTTCATAGAATTTAAATTGAAAGATGCACTAATCGATTGGTAAACAATTAAAAGAACAAACGTGCCAAGCTTTAGATAGTATAGAATATGTTCTTACCAGTAATTGTAAAGCAGCCATAGGTCAGTGGCAAGAAGAGAATGCGTATTGATCAGTAAGTGATATTGAAAATTAACACAGTCATGTTCGAATAGACACATAGAAATTCATTCACCTTTTGCAGTTATATCAACATAAGGTATGTTAAGTTGCATGGATTGATGTTGAGAAAATATTAACATTTTATCGACAAAAAAAATATATCGATATAAATTAGATCGTCTTATGGAAAAATGTAGACAAAAAAAAATGTGATGATGTCTGAACTGATGTCAGCAAGACGTAGAAAGTTTCAATGGCAAGACGCCTTATTTATTACGTTAAGCGACGACACAACACATCGTATCGCGTTAAAATAAGTCGACATGCACACATACGTATTATCTCGAACACGGCATCTCGGGGGGTCAATTCAAGCTTCCATAATTACGTTAAGCGACGACACAACACATCGTATCGCGTTAAAATAAGTCGACATGCACACATACGTATTATCTCGAACACGGCATCTCGGGGGGTCAATTCAAGCTTCCATATTTTCCAGACCCTGTATTTATCGTTGTATACAAAATATTCTTTGTTAGTATTTGATCCGTGTCCAGCAATCAATCGGAATCTTGTGTACATTATGACGTTTTAATTAACAGACATCAACTATGACGCTAAATTTGACGCTGTTTCTATGTAAATAAAGTTTAGTTGACATTTGTCATTGGCAAACGCGTTTAGGAGCTCTTTACTAGAATTGTTTTCACAAGCTAAATTATCTGAAGAAAAAAGTATGGGTACTTGTCTAGGAACACGTAAACCAAAGCGGAACTCTGTGTGTCCGTCTTTTCACGACAGATCACCGCGACAGAAAGCTCCAGAAGATATGATGAGGGATCTCGAAGAGGGTAGGTCTAAGCGTAAATCATAAAACAATCATACTGTACGATTTATTTCAAAGATATGTAGAGCATTTAAATTTAAATGTCATTTTAGTCACTGGCGATTTCTAGAAAGGATTCAGTAACGTGAATTGAACTAAACTAATCGTATTCTGGCTGTTACGTATTTCACGTGCTAAATGTCCGTGAATAACTTTCGTTCATCCACTATTTTCAAATATATGTATCAGAATAAAATGTTCTGAACTAAAGCTTCATGCCTCCAGATGAGCAAAATTATCTTAAGAAAATCTTGAGAAAAATGTACTTTTGATTAATTAAAGATTTTAATATTGAATGTTTGAGTAAAAATGTGCATTTATAACTCTTATTTTGCAGTATTTGTCGCCATATTTTTACTTACGCTACTTAAGGGCTATTGTCGCACATTTTGACCTTTTATTTTTAGTAATTTACGTTGGATTTGTAAATGCCGTTTGCATGCAATGAATAAATTGCTTTATTCTTTCACTTCACAAAATTTTCTTACAGTGTATAGATATTATATAAATTAAACATGCTTGTCGGTGCGATAGATGAGAACTGGTATATTAACCCGAAGCGCAGCCGAGGGGATTATATGCCTGATCCTCTATCACCCGAAAGCCATGATTGTGTTATTTATTTCATTATACCGGAAGACCTAAAACTACAATATTTATAAAGTACACAGTCAATGAAATAAATAGAATGCACATGTGTACCATCATTTTTACAATTTAATTTTGCTCAAAACAAAACACTTAACAAAGACAGTTCAAGAATTATACATTTCTACATAAAGTTGAGACACAATATTCTTTAATAATAATTCTTTAAATATGGAGTTATGCCCCCAAAGGGGGATAAAGAAATATTAAATTGGGGGGAATATATCCGGGGGAAAAGGTGATTTTAAAAACCAGGGGAAACATAAAAAGGCCCAATGGGTTTTTAAATTTTGAACGTTTATATTGAGCTTTGGAATCTGGGAGGGCATGCTGATTTAATGCTTTACCAAATGCAAGGAAAACTTGTAGTTGTAATACACGTGGTCATCCTAATACATGTATATTTGATTTTCATTTTACAGCAAATGTCGAGGATTCCAAACTTGCGTCAGCTGGTGTCTCATTTGTTGTGGACTTCAAAGATGGGGATTCAACTAGAATGCCATCCAGGCTGGCAGACCGGCTTAATGGGACTGACAAATCAACCGAGGATAAAAATGAGGTAATGCGTCGGAAACTGGACAATTTGTATCATTGTTACCTATACGAAAATCTTCAAATAACCGGGTCTAAGTAAAGTATTTTGATATACATGTATATAATATCTCCACATATTCAAGTATCAAAAGAAGAAAAGGTAAAAATTGTATAATAAATATATAATAATAAATTATGTATGTGTAAACAAAAGGTTCCCCCAAATTGGAAAATTGTTATAAAATGAAAATTTTGTCGTTTTTAAAATTTTTCATTTTTATAAAGGATTTCTGTATTATTTCCAGATACCCTACACTTTCTGGGGAAAAAAGGGAGTTTTTTAAGCCGACTTATTCGTAACGCATTTTACTGAAAAGGGAGAGAAAAGGAAAGCGGGCCCTCTTCTGGAAAAAAATTTAATCAGGTTTCAAAAAAATTTATCGTCTGTTTTTTTGTGCACGTTTTAATATTTGTAAAATTTAAATTATGTTCATTCTTGGAACTCCCCAAAACCCTACGTTTGTTGTAAAAGACATACAAGAGCAGTGTATTTAAATTTTTTCTTTAAATTTTCTCACATTTTTTTTTTTATAAAGTCGAAGCTTTAAAAATTTTTCAATAACTTTATATGTATGTAGAATACTAAGCAATAAATTTAACAGTTTTGGTATATACGTAACATGTTTTTTTTTCCAGATTCTCAACGACTTAAATGCTGATTAACTGCATCGCATTATCACCACGCCTCTCTTCTTAACCTTAGTTTCTGTTTGCTTCCGGGTTTTTTGTTGTTGTTTGTAATGAGTTGTTTAATAACCATGGAAAGAGCAGTTCATTTCAAGTTTTTTTTTATTTCCAAATTATATTTCCCCATGAATATTCAATTTAAGTAAGTGAACAATATACTAGTACACTGAAGTACGTGGCCTTCATCGTACATTGTTTTGGTTGGGTTTTGTTTCTGGTGTGTATATCCAGTAACGCCCCCGGGAATGTTGAATTAAACGCACCATTCGTGCAAAAGTAACGCCCAGAATTGTGCAATTTATTATAAATGGCGGATACTTGGGCGGGTTTTCCAAAGTGTTTTATTAAACTTTGGTTTAATATATTCTTTATCTTTAACCCAAAAGGGAAAAAAGGATCAAATAACCGCTACGGGGCCCTTTTTTTTAAAATTTAAATTTTTTCCCCACGAAATTTTCTTATTTTAAGAAAAATTTTTAAATTTGAGAATTTGCCAAAAAATTTAATAAAGCCCTTTTGGTATTAAAAAAAAATTTCAAAGGTTTTAAACCCCATTGTTTCCCCCAGTAAAAGAAAAATTTTTCCCAAAGCCCTTGGGGTTTTCCCTAAATCATTCAAAAAAAAGAAATTTTTAATTTTGCCCAGCTGGGGGGTTTCTGGGGCGGATTCCCGGTGTCTATATTTTTGGGAAAAGGAAATTCCCGTATGAAATTTTTAAAAGTTTTCCCCATAAAAATTTTTTTGAAAAATTTCTTATACTCGCCGAAATTAATTTCCCCTTAAAATTTTGTAAAAAATTTCCCCCGGTAAAAATTTTTTTTTGGAAAAAAAAAACACATTTTTCCCGGGGTTAAGGGGGAAGGCACTATTCACCCAACCTGGGGAATATTATTAAAAAAAAGGGGTTTAACCATTTTTTTATCCCGCGTAAATTTTTAATTTTTTAACAACCAGAAGTTAAAATTTTAAAGTTATTTGCATACCAAAAATCGAAATTTATAAAAGCGGTATTATAAAGAATTTTTGTACTAATTTAAAGAGCCGACAAAAAGGGGCCAAAAAAACCCGCTTTAAAAAAAGTTGGGGCAAGTTATTTTTAAAAGGAAAAAGATCTTTTAAAAGTAGGCAAAATTTTTTGGGAAAAAAATCTTTAGGAGGGATTTAAAAAATAAATTTTTCGCAGCCGGGTTTTCGGCTATTCCTTTTTTTTAAATTTTTGGGTTTAAACCAGTTTTTCTTTAACCCGCGTTTGGAAACCTGCCCGGTATCCGGGGCCCGTTATTGGCCCAAAATTTTGGGTTAACTTTTTCCAGCGTTTACCCACCGTGGGATATCCAGTTACAGGGCAGTTAAAAGCTGACATTTAGCGGAAATTTTCAAAGGCTTATCCCGTGATATGGTTTCCCCAAAAAAAAAATGGACCCAAAAGGTTGAATATGTGGTGAAAACCCCCGTGAAGATGAAAATATTTTAAATTGAGAAAGAATTCTTTTAAATGGTAATATAGAAAAAATGTTCAAATTGCTTCATAAAAGTTTCAAAGGTATAGTAAATTTGCTTTTTCCTTTTTGGGAAAAAAGTTTTTATACCTTTGAGATGTCCCTTGGGAAATTTTAAATACATGGTTAAAACATTTTAATTTTATGTTGGAACCTTTAAAAAATAAAACATTTTTTTTCTAAAAAAAAGGCATTTTACAAAATAATTCTCTTTTCTTTTAGTTCATAAATCAAAAAAGGCAATAGTTATTTTTTGAAAAAACAGAATATTTTTTTTTTTTCTCGCCTTTGCGGGGTCGGGTTATATTTCCCAAAAAATTTGTTTAAATTGGGTATATAACTTGTTTAAAAAATTTATTAAAAATAAAATAAACATCACGAATTTTCCAATGAAAAGTTAAAAGTTTTTAAACGTGGAGTATTATAATGAATATGAGGGTGTTCCCCTGTTTTGGGGTTTACCCCGATAAAACAAAATAAACTTACTTAAAACCCTGTTTTTGTTTGTTTGAGGTTTGAAAACCAACTTAAGGGGAATTATTAAATTAGATATTAATTATGCCCCTTAAAAAAAAATTTTCCCCAAAACAAGAAAAAATTGTAAAAAATTTTAAATTCAAAATTGATGGTCCAAAATTATTTTGTAATTTAAATTTAAAAAACATGCATTTTAATTTTTTTAAATTTAAAATTTGCTTTTTAAATTTTTTAATTTTTTTACAAAGAAATGTAAAATTCGGGTTTAAAGTTTATAAAAAAAATTTCTTTTTTAAACTTACAAATTGAAAATTTTAATTAAAAAACATCATTAAAAATTTTTAAAATAAAAATAGAAAAAAATTTTGTAACAGAATTTTTTAATATAATAAAAATAATAAAAATAATAATAAATAAAAATAATAATAATAAATTTTTAATTATTTTTTTTGATTATGAAATAAAAATTTGGACGTACCCTCAACCCCAAAGAAAATCCCCAACCCTTTTAAAAACGTTTCTGGGCTCATATTTGAGGTTTTTTAGTTACTGGTTGTTTCCGGAACAAAGTTAAAAATATTGTTGTTTATTTTTTTTTTTAACAAGAAAAAAATAAAGGGTACTTTCGGAACACTAAAAACCAAAGCGGAACTTGGTTCCTTTTTAGGGAAGATCCCCAAAGAAGACCAGAAGATATGTAGGGACCAAAGAAGGGTTATTGTTTTAAAAATTTGTAAAAAAAGAATGTCAGAAAAATGAAAAATAACATAGGTATACTTTTACGTTTAAATGAAAAAACTAAAAACGTTTGTTTTTAAGGTTTAATAAGTAATTTTTTTTTAAAAAATTTTAAAAGTAGTATTTCTCACAATAGGTATTTTTTTTGCATTTTTAATTTTCCAGGCCGTTTTAACCTAACATACCTTCAAAAAAATATTATCATTGGGAAATGCCCCCCAAAGGAAAACCCAACACGGAAAATTGAAAAGTCACCCCGGGTAATTGTTGTTTCATGAGGGACTGAAGTTTTGTATTTTTTTGGGTCAATTTTGATTTTAATAACAGGGATAAATATTATTGGATATGTTTATATTATAACAAAAATTTTTTAAAAAGACGTTTTAACAAAAAAAGATTGTTTAGTTTATGAAAAATTTAAAAACAATGCAGCGTATTTGAAAAAACAGGAAACTTTTTGGGTTCGGTTTTTAAAAAGGGAAAGAATTAATTTAGTGTACGCTTATGTTCGGGCAATATGGAAAATATACTTAGTTGTCTGGTTTTAAACAAGTTCGTGACAACATGAGGATTTGACATGTTTATTTTGGCGAAACTTTTAATAAAATTTTACGCACTGTCTTTAAATGTTTGTGACTACATAATGAAGCAATTAAACGTTTTATTTTCTCCAAAGGGATATTTACTTTTATGTTTTCCATAAAATAAAAATTTGACATGTTTACTTGCTCAAATAATTAAAAAATTAAATTTTGTGAATAAAAATAGAAACATTCTGTTTTAGTTGAGAAACAAAGAAATTCAAAAATTTTACCCCAAGAAAACATAAAAGTTTTTGAATGATTTTTGTAATAAAAAAATGAAACTACAGATTTATTGATGGCAAAAAATAAGACAGACATTTTCGTTTTTTGTCGTAAAAAGATACTTTTTGGGTGGTTTCGTTTCTGTTTTCCAAAAACTAAGTTTTTGATTTTGAACAAAATGAGATTTTAAATTTTGTTTACCCCAATTTTTTAGTTTTATTAAAAATGTCATATAAAGAAGGTCAATAAAAGATCAAATTTAAGAAAATTTGAATAAAAAGAAAAAAGGAAATTTTAGAAAAAAAGATCGAAAAAATATTTTACAGAAATGTCGGGACCAAAAATTTCGTCTTCTGGGGGTTCTTTGCGGGGTTTTCAAAAGGGAGAGACCAGAACATCCAGGGGGAAAACCGACTTTGGGCGACAATAACCGAGGATAATATGGGGAAATTTGACAGCAGGTTTAAAAAAAACCCAGATCCTTAAGGGGATTGTTTTATAACCGACCCGAGGGATAGTTTATAGTTTTTAATGTTTTAAAAATACTAAGAGAAGTTATAAGGAAATCATTATAATATGTACTTAGAAGGCAATTTATTTTTAAGACAGTGGAATTACTCGACCATAAAGGTGCTTTACACAAAATTTTAAATAACGTATTTTTATAACTTTTTTAAAAATAAAAATTGGTAGATTTTTTTCCCGGGGGGATTTAAACAACGATGATAGGGGAAGGTGGAAAAAATTACAATAAAGGAAAAAAGAAACAACATATAGGCCTGTATAAAAATATTGGTACAGTTTAGATTTAACCCACGAATAGATTTTATATTCCATTTTAGGCATTACACACTGAGGAAAAAAAGAGTTTTTTCCCGAGCTTCTTCGAAAACGCATTTTAAGTGAAAAAGAGAGAAAGCCGCGGCTCTCGGGCAAATTCTAATCGGGGTCAAATATTTATCGTCTATTTCTGTGCACGGTAATAGCGTGGTAATTACATGTTCATTTTAAAAAACTACCCCAAAGTTTTAAAAATTTGTCAAAGACATACAAGCATGCATGTATTTAAATTTTCTTTAAATTTCCCAAATATTTTTTATGGAAAGTCAAGCGTAAAAAGTTCAATAAATTTATATGTATGTAGAAAATAAACAATAAACTTAACAGTTGGTAAAATAATAAAATGTTTTATTTTTTCCCGGTTTTCCACGACTTAAATGTGATAAATGCATTTTGCATTATCCCAAAAGCCCTCTTCTTACCTTTTGTTTTGTGCTCGTGTTGTTTGATGATTGTTTAATAAAAATTTTTTAATGAAAGCAATTCATTTCTAGTTTTATTTTATTTCCAATATTTTTCCATGAGAATTAATTTAGTAAGTGAACAATATACAACTAGCTGGCTTCTCTGGAAATTTAAAAATCAGGAATTATGATCGGTAAATTTATAACGCTAACAAATTAAAAAATTTTATTAAAAGAGTCACATGGATACATAGAATATTTTCGTACAAATTAAAAAAAACCCCAATAAAAAATATAAATAGAAGAAATGTATTTTTTTCGTTATATGATCCGGATACTTGGCCCGGGTTTCAAAGTTTATTAAACTGGTCAAAATATTCTTTATTTAAACCCAAAATGAAAAAAAGGGTCGAATAGCCGCATCGGCTGCGAAAATTAAAACTTTATCCCTCCCCGAAATTTTTACTTTTAAGAAAAATTTTACTAAGAATAGCAAAAATTCAACCAAAGCTCTTGGAAATTTTAAAAAATGCTATGGTTCAAAACCCCCTTGTTTTCCCCCAGTAAGAAAAAGTTCACGCATTGCTTCAAAACTCACTTCAACAAAAGATTTATATTTCGCGAGCTCGGTGGGGTTCTGGAAAAGGTTCGGGGGCTATATTTTTTTAAAAAGAATTCTGTATGAAATGAATTAAAGTTTTCCCCATAAAAAAATTTTTTGAAAAGTGCTTATACTCGGATTTAAAGGCTTAAAGGTAAAACAGACCATATAAAAAAATCACATTTTCCGGGGTTACCGGGGGGAAACACTATTCAAGAAACCCCGGGGATCTTTTATAAAAAAGCTTAACCATATTTTTATCAGCTTTTTTTGAATTTTTTACATACCAGAAAATTAACTTAATTTATTCGCAACCAAAATCGAAAAATTTTAAAGCGGTATATTGAAATTTTTATACCCAATTAAGAGCCGACAAAAAAATCAAAACACGCTCAAAACAGTGGTCAAACCATTATTTTCAAGGAAGATCTTGAAAAGTAGGGAATTTTTTGGGGAAATAATCTTGGGGGGGGGATAAAGTAAAAATGTCTTCGCAGCCCTATGCGCTTTTCCTTTTTTCAAAATTGGTTAAAAAAGAAATATTTTGGGGAGTTTACTTACTGCGTTGAAATTCTGCCAGGATCCGCCATTTTTCACAAATTTTGGGTTTCTTTTTTACTTACCAAGTGCTATCCAGTAAAATTCAGTTAGAGTGACATATTAGCGGATTGTCATTTGCTTATCCGTGACTATGTGTTTTAATAAGAAATGGACACAAAGGTTGTAATATGTGGTGAAACACCAATGAAAATGAAAAAAAATTAAATTTGAGTTAAAATTCCCTTTAAAATAGTAATATAGAAAAGTTTCAAACCACTTCATAAAAATGGGGACATATATAGTAGATTTGCTTCTTTGAAAAAAAAATTTATTATAATTGAGATGTCTTGAAAAGGAGCATGTATCATTAATTTATGATGACTTAAGCCCGGGCCTACATTTTTTAAACATTTTTTTCTTTAAATAAAAGCTGTACACATAAATTCTCATAGACCTTTAAATAAAAATAAAAAACAATAGTTGAATGATTTTTTTAAGTTTGAAATTTTTACGAATCTTTTTTTTGTCCCTAGCGGGGGGTTTAAAACAGTATTTTCCAAAAAAGGTAAATCAGGGGGGGAATCCAAAACTGCGCCATCCCACAAAATGTAAAAAAAACGCCGCATTTGGGGAAAAAAACGTATGTTTTTTTTATAACTCTTTTTGTTGGAAATGACTGAAAACAAGTATATGTATTAACACGACACTTTTTTGTTTTTGGGGGCGGTTATTGTTGCTTGCACAACTTTTTTGTAAATAAAAGTTTATAGGAATTGCAATCGAAGCGAGGCGTTTTTTGAAAAGGGATACGACGCAGTTATATTGCTTTATCTATCTTTTTTTAAAATTTATATACTCTTTTTAAAAGGGTTCACCATAAACTTAAAAATAATTTTTGCATATTTACTAATTTTTTTAAAAAAGAATGTTATTTTCTAAGAAAAAATTTTTTAAAAAATTTACGCGCAGTTGAAAAAAATATGATCGACGCATTTGTTTTTTTTGGCAGTCTTTTCAACGGGGATAATTTTGGCAATTATTTTTTTTTTAAAATCATTTTCGCTAGATAAAACCCCCAGATCTTTTGTTGTGAAGCAATTTCTGTTGATTATGTAAATCAATGTTCATATCAAAATATAACTTTTTAATTTTAAAAATTTTACAGGGGGAAACTATTTTTCAGAAAAACATAAAACATGTTCCCTTTTATCTAATTTTAAATTTTTTTATTTTTTCGGGTATTTTCAATTTTATCCCTTTTTTTTTCGCAAAAAAAAAGTAGAAATCTATTAACTAAATTCTTTTGGCAGCTAGCTTATTTAACTGTTTCTGCATTTTCTGGTATTGACTTTTTTTTGTGGTTTCTTTAAATTTTTCACTTAAAATTTAGCTTTATAGGGGCGAGGCCCTCAGGTGCGCCGCTGTGCTTTATTTCGGGCAAAAGTTTACCTGCGGGAAAACCGTCACTTTTGAACTGTTGATAGGTTTCCACACAAAAGAATAAAAAGTCCTCGGGTTTTCGAATTCATAGCAATCAGTTCAAGTGATTTGAATTCAGTAAACAAAAAACAGCTGGGGCCTGGTCGGAACCCTGTCTGATTTTTTTTTTCCAAAAATTTTTAACTCAGCTGTACAAATAATTAAAGCAGCTGTTTTTTTTAAATTTTGACTGAAGTTTTTAAGATTAATAAAAATTTTGAAAAAATAAAAAATAAAAATTTTAAAATTTTTATTTCGGATTAAAGCAGAGAAATTTTCAAAATTTAAACAGGGGGTAACCCCTAGGAAGTATTTTTTTTAAAACTTTTTTTTAAGTTTTTAGGCAATTCATTATCAAATAAAAAACACACTTTAGTAGTATGAAAGGTTTTTAAAATGTCAGTCTCTAGTCTGTTGAAAAATTTGATACGATAAAATTTACATTTTCTGTTCAATATTTTGAAAACTTTAAAAATTTTCAAAACTGAAAGTTTTATGTCTCCCATATTTTTAATTATCGGTGCATAGCGTAAAAAACCTTTGCAAAAGGACACCTTTTTTTAAAAAAAAATAATTCGTAGTTTTACATATGTAAAATCGATTTTGAAAATTTTTTTGGGGAAGAATGATACTCAAATGCAAGTATAGAAAAAACATTTCCCCCATCCTTTAAAAAAAGGGGGGAAAATTCCCCGGGGGCTGAACTTTTAAAGACTAAACGGAACGCATAACCACTTGCAAAAAAAATTTTTGTAGCTTAACCCTTTTTAAATTTTTTTTTAAAAAAATTTTTGTTCATTTCAAAAAGATAAAACCATCTGTCCTGTCGATTATTTAAGAAAAAATACAAAAAAGTTGGAAAGAAAAGACAAATAATAACGGAATTTACGGAAATTATTTTATACAAGTAATAACGGTAGGCATGCAATTTGCGAATTCCCGATAGCGAGAACCTTTTCAAAATTTTTAAAATTTTTTTCTCTTTTTTTAAAAAAAAAGTCATTTTGATTAAAACGGGGCCATGGGGGTTACACTGGAATATTGAATTTTGTATCAAAAAAAGTAATCACTCCCATTTCGAACTCACGTGAAAAGTTTTTGGTGGGTAAGGCAACACTAGACACTTTCATATGGGTGTGGTCACGTGTTTTAATGTTATTGCATTTGATACGCTTTTTGGGAAATTTGTAATTTTTATGATTATACTAAAAAGCGACCCAAAAATACAGCCTTAGTAGAATTGTATTAATTTCCATTTTTATGAAAACCAATGAGTGACTCTGCTTTTTTACTTAAGTTGTAAAAAAGAAATGTTGTAGGACGTTATTGGTACCCAGACATAATTTAATAGTTTAAACCCAAAATTCAGCCTGCAATGAAAATAAACTGCGTGTATCATATTTATTTTTAACTGCGTGTACATTTCGAAAAAACATTTTTTTCCTGGAAATTAAACATCTCTTTTTAAATGAAGTTTAGTAATGATGCAAAATTTTGTTTTGATTTTGGTGAACTTTAAAACGAGTAATAATTGATTTAAGGAAAAAAGAAGATAAACAATTGAAAAAGCGTCGATCCACCTTTTCATAAAAATTTGCCCCCCTTCGAGTGCAATTGTATAACTTTTGTTTTACAAAAAGTTGTGCAAACAAAATATACCGACGAAGCGGAAAAAGGTTTGCTGTTTTAAAACATTTTTTTTTTCAGTCTTTTTCCAAAAAAAGAGTTATAAAAAAAAACATCCCTTTTTTTCCCGCTCCAAGAGGGCGGCTTTTGTTTAAATTTTGTGGGATACGACCCCAGTTTTTTTCCAAGCCCTG
The DNA here is from genome assembly GCF_026571515.1 of Ruditapes philippinarum. NCBI lineage: Eukaryota > Metazoa > Mollusca > Bivalvia > Venerida > Veneridae > Ruditapes > Ruditapes philippinarum. Next base: position 3,668 of record NW_026853556.1, on the reverse strand, counting down.
GATTTTAAAGGTTATATTTTTTGGTTGTGGGGAAAAAGCATCAGTTCTGTCATATACGTCGGTGCCATGTTTTTTAAATTTTAAAAACAACCCACCCCCTGTGGTTTTTTAAAACCATCTGAAAGGGAACGGAAACCCAAATTTAAAGAGTTTCGAATAGATTTGTTGAGGGAGACCCTTTGGGGTTTGCTGTAAAAATAAAATTTTAGCAATTCGTTTTTGTAACCTTAAACAAACATTTTTAGTAGTTTGTTTTTCCCTTAAACCCCATATAATGACAACAATAGCCCCCTTTAAGGGGAAAATTATATATGCATTTTTAAAAAAATTAATTTATATCAAATTTAAAAAATCCCGATATTTTTTTCAAAAAGGGGAAATTTTTTCCCGGGTTAATTTTTTTAAAAAACATTGTAAATTTTCAAGTGCCAATTTAAGTTTTTTATCTATGAAAAACCCCCCAAAAGACTTTTTGATCATTTTACATTTTCAAGAGAAAATTTCATTTATTTAAAAATTAATTTTCTCAAAAATTTTATTTTATTTTTTTGTTTTTGTTCCCATTACCATACTTTTTGGTTTTTTATCTGGTTTTTTTAAGGGCCTTTATTATTTATTTTTGCCCCATTTGTCAAGGGTTTTTTAAAATTTGATCTTGATTTTTTAAATTTTCAAATTTTTGGATTTATTTTCCCCGGGGACTCATAAAAGAGTAAAATTTCGTCTGGGGTTTAAATAAAAATTTCATACCCTTTTACCAAGGGAAAGTTTTATGTAAATTTTTATGTATTTAAAAAAATAAAGGTCCTAAATTGAGCCTTGTGGAACACCGGAAATTATTTTATTTTTCGGGAGTTTTGTAGATCACCTTTTTCTTAACTATTTGAAAATTCTGTTAAAAAAAGATATGAATAAAAAACTTAACGGCATTTTCAGAAAAAAAGATTTAAAATTTAAATTTATGCAAAAGTATTTCATGGTCCCAAACCCAAAACAAAAGGGTTTTTTTTAAGTCTTAAAAATACAGGCCCCATAATTTTTTCCACTTTTTTTGGGGGGGAAAATCTTTTTAACCCAGTATTTTATAAAATTCTTATGAAGGTTTCATATTAATGAAGATTTTTTAAAGAAAAAACCCGATTGTCCAATTTTTGAATAAGTTCGTTTTTTCAAAAAATGAGTGTTTTTTTTTTTTGGCAAAATGGCGCCAAATATTTTTTGGGTATAGTTTACAAAAATTTTATATCGGTCGATAGTTAGTTGGGTTCATTCTTTTCCCCCCAAATTTAAAAAAAAGGTTAAAAATCGGGGCTCTTTTTTTAAAACATTTGGGAAAAATTAGATTTAAAACTTTATTTAATTGTGAATTTTGGTGTAAATAATCTCCACAATATTTGATGAAAGTTTGGTCCCAAATTCCCTCTTTAATTCCCATAGATTTTTTTTAAAAATTCAGTTTTTCAATAAATAAGTTTTACCCTTTAAACAGTGGGAATTAATTTTAAAATTAAATTTTATGATTTTATTAGGGTTTTTGGCTAAAGTTTCTTTCAAATTTTAAAAATTTTATTTTAAAACTTTTTTTTTATGTATGCTTCGAGAAAATTGACAAAAAACTTTTTTTTAATTCATTTATAATATTAACATTTTCCCTAAAAATTTTTTATTATCTTGGTTTATAGTCTGTCTGGGGTTGTAAAACAAACCCTTTTTTTTTTTAGATTTGGGAAAAGTCCTTTAAATTTTTCCAAAAAAAATGCGGGGTCTTTGTTTTTTTTAAAAGGCATTGTTTTAAAAAAAATCTCTTTTTTTTTTTTTAATCATTTGGGGTTATTTTATTTCTAAGCAAATTTTTATTGTTCAAAGTTTCCCTTACTTTATGATTTTTTTAAACGCGTTTATGTATAAAATATTTTAAACTCATAGTAAACCCTTCCGGCGGTGTTTCAAGTTTTATACGTTTTTCCTTTTAAATTGGGGCATGCTTTTTTAAGGTAGTAAATTTAAAATTTGGGGTAAAATAAGCAAGGGATTATTCGGATTTTTAAAGTCTCGACTAAAAATTTAAGATCGGGTTTTAAAAACAAAGGGGCTGCCCGAAAAACAATTTTTATTGAAGTTTTTAAAAAAATCTATATTTTTAAAACGAATATTTTTCATTAATCAATGGGTACTACCCCCCCCCCCTTTCCCTTGATCTTGAAAAACCCCATCGGATAAAAGATCACTTAATGAGGTATCAGAAACAAAGATTTAATAATAAAATCGCTACTGGGTTTTTTATAAAAATGATCTAAATTTTTTTTTGGGGGGACGTTTTTTTATCTAGTAGGGGTCTGTGGGTTTAAACGTTTTAAACCATATTTCGGGTTTTCAAATTTTCCCCCATTTTTTATTGTCATATTTTTCTTTTTTTTCATTGGATAAAAGTTTTAATTGACATTTTCCCCAGTTTTTGAATTCCCAAAATTTGATATATTTTATTATACTTATTGTTTTTCAAAAACGTTTAATCCAAGATTTTTGGGGAATTTGGGGGCGAATATTTTAAAATTTAAAAAAAAAAACCCTTTTTCAATTTGGGTTTAAAAAATTTCCAACCAAAAAGTTCTAATTCCGTTTTCCCCTTTTTTTATATCGTAACCGGGGCCGGGTATTTGGGACCTTGGTATTAATAATTTTTACCTCCCCCCCGCCCTTTTTTAAAATTTTACGGTCCTTTTTTTTTTGTGTGTTAAATTGTTTAAAATTTAAATTTTATCTTTTTGTTGTATCATCAACCCCCCCAAATGTCTAGTAAAGCCGAAAATATTGGCGAATTTTAAATTTTTTTAAAGATTGTATTTTATTTTGTCATTTTTAAGGGATTAAGTGATTAAAATTAATTGGTTTGGCCCAATTTTAAACCCCGTTTTTTAAAACTTAGAACTGAACCCAATTTTTTATCCCGGAAAATTTTTTTATGGAGGTAACATTATTTTTGTACTTTTTCAAAATTTTACTATTTTCTTTTTTCCGTATTTAATGTATGGCAATGAAAATTGGGTTCCCAAAAAGGGAAAAGTTTTTAATTAAAACCAAAAAAGTGGTTTTATTAATTTTTGTTTTTAATATCAAACCGGGTAATTTTCGGGGTTTTAAAAAATTTTATGGGAAAAAAAACGTTTCAGCTTAAAAATGTTATCGGAGTGTCTAATGTCTTGGTGCTGTAATCGAAAAAACAACACCCAAAAAAACTTACTTTTTAATTAAATAATTTTAAAAATAAAAAATTTAATAAATAATAAAAATAAAATAAAAATTAAAACGATAATAAAAATAAAATTTAATTTAAAAATAAAAATGATAATTTTAAAAAATAATAAAGATAAAAATTTTAAAAATAATAACTGGGTTTAAAATTTATGTCTTTGATTTTTAAATGAAAAAAAGAAAGTCACGATCAACCAAAGAAAATCGGGCGTTGAAAAATTTCTGACGGTTTTATAATTTACCCTTGTTTTTCTATGTTATTGGGGCCAAATTTTTTACAAAGGGGGGCCAAACTAAAGCTGAATTATATTTTTTTGTTTAAATAAGTTTAAAAATTTAAATTTGAAGGAAAAAAATTTTAAAAGGGATGGGGACTTGTCTTAAGGGAAAACGTAAAACCAAAACGGAAAAACTGT
>NW_026853555.1:0-56713 GCF_026571515.1 Ruditapes philippinarum | reverse complement strand
CTGACTTGTCTAGGCCGAAAATTATAACAATTCCTACTATTATTTCACTAATTACATGCACTATTTATGAATAATTTCAGTTGTCAAACCACCATATTTTAGCTCATGTCATATTAAAAAATATATACAATTATAGAATTATTCCTCATAGAAAATAAAAAGAAAACCATAATTTGACCAAACAGAACAAAGTATAAAATTCAAAAAAAAAATATCCTCGGTGGGGTTTGAATTAACAACCTCTCATTCTGACTGAAATCTCTGTTTCCCACTTAAATGTGTATCTAATAGTTTAAAAAAAAGATTTTTATATAAAATGTAGATATAAAACTAGAAATGTGTCCATAGGACACGGATGCCCCCACACACCACTGTTCTGTCAATCTTATGACTCTAGGTCAAATATTTTTTGGACTACATGTGCCACAAGTTGAAAACTAAAAATCAATAAAGGGCCATAATTCTGTTAAACTTGGTCGCAGCAAAAATTCCTACCTTTACTACCATCTACACATTAAGGTTGTTAATCCCTGGAAGTTTAAGCAAAATCTGCCATCCGGTTAAAGAGGAGTTGCAATCACAAAATTTCTACATAGTATATAATGAAAAAAACAACAAAGGGCCATAATTCTGTTAAATTTGGTTGCAGCGAAAATTCCTTCCTTTACTGCCATCTACACATAAAGGTTGTTCATCCTTGGAAGTTTAAGCAAAATCTGCCATCCGGTTAAAGAGGAGTTGCATTCACAAAATTTCTATATAGTATATAGTGAAAAAATCAACAAAGGGCCATAATTCTGTAAAGTTTGGTCGCAGCAAAAATTCCTTCCTTTACTACCATCTTCACCTTAAGGTTGTTCATCCCCTGTAAGTTTAAGCAAAATCTGCCATGCGGTTTAAGAGGAGTTGCATTCACAAAATTCTACATAGTATATAGTGAAAAAATCAACAAAGGGCCATAATTCTGTTAAATTTGGTCGCAGCAAAAATTCCTTCCTTTACTACCATCTACACATTAAGGTTGTTCATCCCTGTAAGTTTGAGCAAAATCTGCCATGCGGTTTAAGAGGAGTTGCGTTCACAAAATTTCTTCATAGTATCTAGTGAAAAAAATCAACAAAGGGCCATAATTCTGTTAAATTTGGTCGCAGCGAAAATTCCTTCCTTTACTACCATCTACACATTAAGGTTGTTCATCCCTGTAAGTTTAAGCAAAATCTGCCATCCGGTTTAAGAGGAGTTGCGTTCACAAGATTTCGGGACGTACGGACGGACTGACGGACTGACGGACTGACACTCGGACGGACAAGTGCAACGCTATATGCTCCCACTCTGTGGGGGCATAAAAATGGATCCCAACTCGGGCGCGAACTGACACTTAGTCCAGCATACATAGATGGACAACGCTTTAGCCCACTCGACTATCGAGGACACAGTTGTGTTGACAGTTACAAAACTATTAGATTTAAAAGTATTCTGTTGAAAATGTGTATAAATCGCATACAATATAGGGTTAACGCACGTTTTTCCGTGTTATAACGTCTGCAGAGTCCCGAGGAACGGTTGGTGCCCGAGCCCGGTAGGGCGAGGGCTCCAACAGTTCAGAGGGACTCTGCAGACTTTATAACACGAAATAAACGTGCGTTGACGCTATTATAGCGTAAAATTTTTAAAACAGATTCATGATGTATATTATATACAAAACACAACATAAAATCCTTGTGCTTGAACGGTATTTATCCAACTCTACATGTTTTACGTATGCGTTTTATTTTTTCCGGGGCCAACAACTTGAGAACCGAACGAAATTTCGAATTTTAATTGATTTAACAAAGTTTAACTTTGGGGATATATTAAGTAAAGAAAAACATAACATTACTCTCCCCAAGACAAAACAGACGCCTCAGAAATTCCTAGAGTGATTACAGATTGGCGGTAGGAAAAAGATCAGTGACATCAGATTCAAATTCAGAATCGTTTTTTTTTTAAGCACGCAAGTTTAAAAAAAATCAGGCATAAAACATTATTCTCTCAAAGAAACATACAGGACATTTATCAATATAAACGTCAATAAAACAACGTTTTCTTATATTCATTTTGTGCTTTCCATTTTTGTAAGTTAATCGGGGGATTAAAGTGAATGACAGATTCTATTTATTTACATTGACAACTGTCCGTTTCTAAGAAAGGGCGACAACCAAGATAAGCGGCGATGTCTATAAGCCGTATTGCCGCATAATTACTTGAATGCTGCTCGCCGTTATGCTACTGAGGCCTGGAATTAATAATTCCAATATAACAAGACTCTGGCAAGCAGGCCAAATCGTCATTTTTTTGTTTGTTTACTGGGCCCTGTATGTATTGCGCATAGGTAAAACCGGCCTATAACAAGAGCGCGTGACTATGTTAACGCATGGTTTTGGCCCCGTTATAACATGGGCAAAAGAGGGAAAAATAGCCGATTTTATGCTATAATATCTTAAATTAGAACTTCAAAATATTGTTAAATAAAATATACATTTCATGCAGTTAAAGTATATTTAAATTGTCTTCATAGATTAGTTCCATGAAATTTCATTACTAAGTTTAACTCGTCATTTAAATCATCATTTTTATGGGTCAGGTAAAACGGGTTTTTCACAATATGCTATTTATAGATGTAAAACAAGAACAAAACCAAACAAAATACATAACTATGAAAGAATGTAGAAGCAAAAGACTGGGAACGAGATAAAGAAATCATATATAACATAAAAAAAAAAGGTATGGTCTTGAACTATCAAAATCCAAAGCAAAAAAACTCACTGTCTGTCAAAAAGAAAGGGATAGATTTAAGCACATAGAGAAGAAAAGGCCAAAAAAAAAAAAGGATAAAAAGCGACGCGATCAGTTCCTTGTCCAGTTAGAGTGTCAATAGAGAGAAACTCCATAAAGAGCATTCTGTCCAAATAAAACAAAACCTCATCTAAACGGCAAGCAAAAAAACAAATCTGCTTTCTCAACAAAGAAACAAAAAAACAAACAAAAGACAAGAAAAAAGACAGCCAATAAACTATGAAAAATATGTATAATAATTATATCTCTTAAAAGATAAAAAAATCAAAACATATAAACAGATAATAAATATTTACATACAAAGAAGTTTATAAATAAAATATATTAAACAAACTGTAAACGAGTAGAAAGAAAAATAGAAAACAAACACTAATCTGAATAATAAACAAGACCAAAAATTAAATATAAATAGATTATATTATACAGTGGGGAAGAAAATATAAATTGATAATTTACACATTAAAATATATATGTATTTTTGTTGAAAAGTCTGCCAGAATTTTCAGTGGAGGCGATGACATAAATAAATAAAAATTAGTATTAATCATAGACATGAAAACATTAACTGATTAACCATTACCTTGTATTTCTTCTTTTTAACTTGCATGGATCAGCAGGGTAGAATTTCACACCAAAGTAAAATGTGTAAGGTATTGAACACCCTGTAAATCAAAAATTTAAAATGTATCATGTATTAACGGAACTCCACAAAGGTCTAATATAAACAAACTAAAACCATAATATTCTAATTTCCAGAAAGATATGCTAAAGATAATTAAGATAAATACTCGGAAATAATTGAAAATCGTATTGTACATGTATGCTATTCTAAAACAAATTTGAGTGATAAGCATTTCTATTTTTCTTTTCTATTTTAAGTCGTTTTTTCAGAAACTGAGTGAGTGACAATCTAAAATTAATTAAAAGTTATTGGTCTTGACCTACATCAAATGGAGTATTAATATCATTAATTATTTCCAGTCTCATCATGTAAAAAAACATAGCGGAGTCCCTTTAACATACATATCATTGAATGAATAACACAAAAACAGTTTCTTACATGAACATGAAACAAAACCTGTGTATACAGATAATGTTTAACATGTGACATACAAAACACTTCACACCAATTTATGTACAACATATTTAATATGGAGACTAAAAAATGTAGGATACATATATATGAATGTAATAATCACACGAAGATGGGGCGTATCCGCTTTCACATATTACAAGCTACTGTAGTAAGACCGGCAATTCATGCAAAAAAAAACTTAAATGTCAAGGATAGCATTCTTACAACAATGTTTAGGACAGCATTCTCAACAATGTTAGGACCCGCATTCTCAACAATGTTAGGACAGGCATTCTCAACAATGTCAGGGACAGCATTATCAACAATGTTTAGGACAGCATTCTCAACAATGTCAGGACGCATTCTCAACAATATTTGGATTAAGCATTTCTCAAACAAGGTTAGGACAGGCATTCTCAACAATGTCAGGAACAAATTTCAACAAGGTTTGGACAGCATTCTCAACTATGTTAGGACAGCATTCTCAACAATGTTAGGACAGCATTCTCAACAATGTTAGGATAGCATTCTCAACAATGTTAGGACAGCATTCTCAACAAGGTTAGGACAGCATTCTCAACAATGTCAGGACAGCATTCTCAGCAATGTTATGTGATTGACGGTGGAACAAAAGTAGGTCATCAAAAAATTCAAAATCAAGAGAAAGGGCATGATTGTGTCACATGTCATGACATACCTATGATTCCTTTAAAATGATGCTCATACACAAGTACACCAAGTTTCAAAATAGAAAAAATGGGTTTGGTACAAAAACAACTCAATCATAGTAGATGCTGGTGTGAAAGCGGATCAGAGGTAAAAGGTTACAAACAAAACTATCCCTATCCTTCAAACAGGCAATATAATAATCAATGAGGAGCAAAAAAGAATATTTGTAGAACTTGTATTTTGAAAATAAACTTTAGTTCAAATAAGTGTAATGTGAAGTGGACTTTATTTTTAATAGTTTGACAATAAACTCAAAATAAACCAGCATTAGATGAATGTAGGAATACATTACATTCTTATCTAAATAAAACAGCGCTATGTCAACATTTCATTTGAGAAAAAAAAATGCACAACCTTCCTTACTTATTCTTCAATCAAACTGATTTGAAAGCACAAAGCAAGAAGTGACAGTGTGCATTTATGTGTGACACGATCTCCTTTCAAGTGATATCTCCTGTACTTTATTTAAATGTCCTGCTCTATTTGATTAAAATCAAATTTGATGCTTAAAGACATTTTCTTATTTATCAAAATCCAATCAGATTTTAATGAAAAAAGCATAGATATACAAGATTATCATACAGGTGTTTCAGAAATGGACTTTTTCCCCTTTTTTATTCAATAACACCTGCCTCAACTGACCTTTACATATCTTGAAATCTATGTTCAGTACATGTTTACACTACAGTGATTTTCAAGATAAAATGCTAATATAATGTATATTAAATTGTTGTACTTTTTCACAAGGTGATAAAAGGAAAGTTTTCCTATAAATCAGTTTTTAAAAAGGAAGGAAACAGTCAAATGTGAGCTAAAGATAACCATCATAGAAGTTAGAACAAAATCTTATTGTTTACACCATTTCTTTTTCACCATTTTACCATAATTATAAAAAAATCAAAATTAAACATACTATGGCCAGTTTTTTTCGGTTTATTTATTTATTTTTAGAGTAAACTTTCACAGTAAAGGTTATAAATTATGACAATACAATGTATTACTGAATGGGAGGAAGACCATAGGTTCCCTACATTATTTCATGCACCTGAGTAGAACAACCAGCTAGCTAGGTAGCTTCATGACATGGAAAAATTCAAAGACCCTGCAGGATTTGAACCCACATAGCTGTGAGGGTGAGGGGCAAGTTGTGATTGCCAGTCAACAATGATTTTATATAACCAACATCTAATATCAAAGGCAATTTTTATTAACAAAAAATGGCTTGTACAGATAGGTTTCACTGTACATGTATACCAAATTAATTTTAATTAACAGACATACCTTTTAATTGAGCTGACAATGTCTTATTGCAATCCAGCCAATGCTGAAAAAAGATTCATAGTAATTAATATCACATCAATTAAGGTAAGAACATGTAAGAATCAATTAAAGAGACATTTTTATTTTTTCACAATTCTAGGGCAGCAAATACTCAACAAAATACCTTGATCTCAAAGTGCTAGGGATCAATGAATTTTATAAGAATCAAACACTGCCTTCTCATATAGACCAATTCAATGTTTATATATTTTTAGCCAGCCTGCATAGCTCAATCGGTTAGAGCACAAGACTTTTAATCTCAACATTGTGGGTTTGATTCCTGGGCTGGCCAATTAAAATTACTAATCAGTCTTTCAGATGAGAATTTAAATTGAGTTCCCATGTACAAGTGCTTAAACACTTGGCACGTTAAAGAACCAGAAAAAGCTTCTGGATTGGGGCATCTTTCTGTATCTGTTATTGCACTATCCTCCAAAAATCTAAAATGACTAATACTCTCCTGGTCCGGACTCGCCAAATTGGGCAACCAGTGGCAAGTATAAATTAACTCATATACACACACAAAAGTTTGAATCTTTGTCTTCCACAGATCACAGTTCAAAAAGAAATCATATAAGGTACAGTAATAGTTTAATTTAGCAACATAGCAAAATGTCCAGGGTCCATACCCGACAGCAAAAGCAGCATACTGTGCCTCAACAGACAGATGGACCCTCACACATGTATAGGGCTTGAATACTTGGTTCTTAAATAAAGTCAACAGCATTTCATAATATATGCTTTACAATTAATTTTCTTTAAGGTCAGCCATATAATTATGTATAATCATAACTAGAATTCCACATAACTTACTGTTTGCCCTGAAGTATCAATGTATCGCAACCCAAAATAATCTTTCTCAAACAAATTGAGCTGCTCAAATGTTTTATCAAGGGCAAACTGGCCTTTGAATCCGCCCTGAAATTAAAATTGGAAATCAAATATATGTTTGAACTAGGTAAACATTTTCAAAAAGGAAAAATATGTTAAGTGTTTAAAAAGATTAACTGTATCGGATAAGTACCCCTTTCTACATGTCATAAACATTAAAGTTTTTTTAACCATTGGCTTTTATCTTTATTTTTTTTAACAGATGATATGGCGTATTATAACAAGATGTAAGCTTTCAAAAATTTTAAATGTGGAGGTAATATACTGCAAACAACCTTCTATATATGGCCATTCAATTTCATAATACAGATTTTTATGTTATATGGTAGTATATAAACATTTGTTTGCAGCTGAACCTGAAAAAATTTGTAATACAAATTTATAAAACTTTAAAAATTTCTTAATTTGAAGTAAAATTACTTATAATCATATAATGTGATTTGATCGATTTTATGTGGCAGCATGGCCAAGTGGTTAGCATGTCGGACCAGTCACCAGTAATCTAATGACCTCAACCTGCATGGGGCAAGTTGTTGTTTCCTTTAGCAAGAAATTTTACACTTATTGCGCAGTACTGGTTGGTTCCAGGAACGGATATTATCTTATAGCTTCCTAAACAATCAAACTAAAATGAAATCTGTATAAACCAAATGAAGTGATTCTGTACATTGTACATAGTAAACATGATGATATTGACCCCAACAAAGCAATAATTAACATACATGGAAAAATGTTGATTATTTTCTTAAAACAAAGCTCGCCATACTCGTGCTTAGTATGTTTCATTTTCACCCAAAATGGTGAAAGGTTTTGTCCAGATTGAAAGATGGAAAAGTCCATTTAAGATAATGTAAAGGGTTCAATTAGTAATTCGATATTAAATCGCTTACTATTGAAACTGACATATAGATATAGTAAGTATACAAGTAAAAATAAAATAATGAAATTTTATAAAGAAAAAGCATTAAAATCATCTACTTTAATCTATATTAAAAATCTTGGTGGGAAAATTATAGGGGCATAGAGCAGGTGCTCCTTCAATGAATAGACTTTGTATACAGTAATAAACAGTAATAATAATGTCGTCAATATATACACTGAAAATCTGTTACTGTTTGGTAAATTGGTAAATATTTGATCATTTTATAATCGATAAACTCCTATCCACATCATGCTGTTAACACCTCATTCAAAACTGCCCACTTTGATTAAATAGATAAACTAACATTAAACTTAACAAAATTGGATACACACAGTGACACTTTAAAGCTACTTTATCATACACAAGGTGCAAATTTTATAATACTTTCTCAAATGTTTCTTAAAGGCCCAAGTCAATGGAAGATTTGCAAATAAATTGTGTAGCCTCAATACTTACTTACTTATAAATCTTATATGTAATAGTAACTGTTTTGTATAATATTATTATGTTCAAAAATATATAAAGCAACCAAGAAAGGTCAGAAAAAGGAAATTTAAGATTGATTTCTGAAATGTTATTATTCTTTAAAAAATATCAAAGCTCTTGGAGAACTGTCAGAAGGAAAGGAAAGAATTTAATTGATTTCTGAATCTTTTTATTCTTTAAAAAATATCAAAGGTCTAGGAGTACTGTCAGAAGCTTAAATAGAAACATCTTTAATTAAGTCAAGGCCTGTATGACATAAATTAGCAAGGAGGTTTTCACTGTCAGTAAAGTTTGAGCAATGTGACACTGACAATAAGTGGTCATATATGACAACATTATTGTTCTTTGATGTCGTAATACCTGTAAACAAACAATAAAGTATAACATTATTAATTTAATAACAACTAATAGGAAACATAGAGGAATGAATGTCAAACAGTCTACACAAAAGCTATGGCACTATACAAAGTGGTGATGACAGAGATAGTGGAGGATGACAAGAGGGACAGGGATGGAACACAGAGGGACAGGAATGGAAGACAGAGGGACAGGGATGGAAGACAGAGGGACAGGGATGGAAGACAGAGGTACAGGGATGGAAGTAAGAGGGACAGGGATGGAAGACAGAGGGACATATTTGTTTGGTGGGAGGGGTTGCCTATTTGGCAAATAAAAAGAACATTGGTTGAAACCTGAAACCTTTGAAATCTGGAACCTTTGAAATCTGGAACATTTCTAATTATCATTTAAAATGTATTTGGACAAAATTAGTTTAATATCATTTGATAGTTTGCAATGTTCAACGGAAAGACTTAATTATTATTTTCACTTTTTTTTATTCATTTCCTTACAAAAACTAAATCGAAAACATGATGACAATACTTTCTGATTAGCTTAAATGTAAAATTAAATAAGCCTTAAAGAATGGATAAAATCATAAATTTTTAAGTATCTAGTGTTAAAACTTATATCAGAGACACAATGTTAAGTTCTCTCAGTTCATTTTCTTTTGTCTCTATAAAAGATAATAATTTTAAAAACAAATCAAATTATGTTATGCGAAGACTGCACTGTCAAATGCTATGAGAGCAACAATAGGACGATCAAGTTTTTTGTTAACATGATAGGCCCTTAAGTGTCATCAAAGTAAAACCTGACCTCTACACGTGACCTGTAGGTGACAGTTGGTGAGAAGTCATAGCTTACTTTACCTGACACAGTCAAAACCTTACAGCCTTCAAATTCTCATCAAAAAGGCAAAATAATACAATCCTTTGTACATTTGATATGTCCTCTAAGAAAACAGAGGCATTAGTTCTCTAAAAATTGTGACAAGTTTCAAGTTTGTTCCTTTAAAGTTAAAAAAAAATTCTTAAAAATTAAACAATTCTGAAAATTTCTTCATTATTATATTTAATATGTAAGCATGTGAATAAGGCTGTATTCTAGACTATTGAGTATTGACAGATCTTAGAGAAAGTGAATGTATGTACTGACAGATACTAACTACAAAATTGTAGCACCAAAGTGTGATGCCAACACTAGGGTGACTGTTCAACAGCTCTACCTACTTTTCTAACATTCAAGCAAAAAATCAAACAAAAATTTTGTAAACTGCGGGCAACAGAGATATAGCACATTACACTTTAAAAGGAAAATCCCACACAAGCAAAAAAAATATATGTAAAAATTTCTTCGGTACATAAATCATGTCGGTTTACTAATTTATCAGCATTAAACTTTGTTGATAAGCATTGATATAGTGGTATGCAATTCATCTTGTATAGGTATAGTATTTATAACCCAATCACACAAAGACATATAGCTACTGGGCTTAACAATGGATATAGAAGGGGACTGTCAGTATATAGGATCACTATCTTAATATACTAAAGTATTTATCTGTCAACAATTTGTCACAACATTCTTTTTATGATTTACAAAATTATAAATAAATAACATAAAAGGCAAAGAGGTTTGGTATTAATTCTATTCTCTTGAACTATTTTCAATATACAAAGTACGGCATGTGTTGAAAAAATCAAACTAAACAATATTGTATTTTAAATTAATAAAGAATTTAATTCAACTTTAGTAGTCTTTCTTTATCCTAAAAAAGCATTTGAGTTATGTTACAATGATCAATAAACTACATTGTACACAAAGTGACATATTCTAACATAAGATCTCTTGTTTGTTCTCAACATAATATATGGTTGGTGGTTTTAGTAGTTTACCCTCCGGATCATGGCCGAAAGCCACTTTGAATTCACCAGAGCAAAGTCCTGAACATCGTGTCAAGCAGTTTACTAGTATTAGTGCCTTTATTTTCGCAAAGAAATAGTATTACTTCTGTACATGCCACAGCAGAGGTACATGCAATGCAAATGACGGTGGAAAGGTTTTCATGACAACAAAAAAGACCAGGACCTACACTATTCAGGAATCGGACAAGGGTTGCCAGAATCACAATCAAATGCTCTACCAATTGAGCTAACCGAATGGTTTCAACATACCGGTAATGCCACAAAAAAATTAACTTTTCTAAAACATAGGAAAACAATTAATATGTCACTATAAGTATCTTCTTAACCTATCAAATGGCATTAAACTATGACTGTAACAGCAGGTTGATTAGGAAAAGAATCTGTCTTAAAGAACAAGAGCGATCAGTAATCACATGTGTCGCCTCATGATGGCCAAATTCATGTTGGGACAACTTTTGTGACAGACAGACGGACAGTGCACAACTAGACTTGGTACTGATCATTCCTGTAAAGTTTGGATAAAATTGCACCAGTAGACTAGTTTATGAGGAGTAGTCCGGACAAGCTTTTGCGTATCTGGCAACACAAAGAAAAAAACACCTTTTTATCAAAGGGCCATAACTCAGCCAAAAATCATTCAACCGGAAAACCCTTGCAATATGCGCAAGGACTTGAGCTACAGATCAATCCTATGCACAACTAGACTTGGTACTGATCATTCCTGTAAAGTTTGGATGAAATTGCACCAGTAGTTTATGAGGAGTAGTCCGGACAAGCTTTTGTGTATCTGGCAACACACAGAAAAAAACACCTTTTTGTCAAAGGGCCATAACTCGGCCAAAAATCATTCAACCGGAAAACCCGTGCAATATGCGCAAGGACTTGAGCTACAGATCAATCCTGTAAAGTTTCATTGAAATTGCATTAGTGGTATAAGAGAAGTAGTCTGGACAATTTTTAAAATTAAAAATTATTAAAGGGCCATAACTCTGACAAAAATCATTGAACCGGAAAATGCTGACAATATGCACAACTAGACTTGGTACTGATCATTCCTGTAAAGTTTGGATGAAATTGCACCAGTAGTTTATGAGCAGTAGTCCGGACAAGTTTTGTGACGGACGGACGGACGAGCGGACAGACAGACAGACAGACGGACAGACAGACGACGGAAAAGTGATCCCTATATGTGGCCACTACTCTGTAGAGGCGACACAATAATCATTATTTCATTATTACTTTTCAATTCCAAACACACAAGATCCCTTTTCCTACCATTAGCTTCTGTACTCTCTAAAAGAAGACCAACAACAATGAGTCTCATTTCCAAGACTGGTAAATGGATGGAGAAATGTGGTAAAAAAGATTCCACTTTGAGACATAGTGTATCAACATAGAAATATAAAAAGATTGTTTAGATCAAAGTAAAATATGTACAGATTATATCAATATCCTTAATCTATGTTATCAATTTTTTAGTAACTTAATCACCTTTAGTGTTACATTAAGTCTCTCCAAAGGTATGTAAGTATATTGTACAAAAATACTTAAAATTACACATAGATATCTAATTATTTATTTATACACTGATTATTTATCAGTAATCTTCAACAGGACATGAAATGGTTAGGGGAAAAAAACAGAATAAAAAAGGCCTTGTCAAATTGCTCCTCTATTTACCACATTTGAATCAATTATTTTCTCGTTAAAGTGTCTATAGCTGTCCCAAATCAAAGTTTGTAAACCATTAAACTAGTAATTGAAAGGGCTCTAATTCATTTGCTTTCAGTTCCAAATTAATGGCAATTTACAAGTATGTTTATATTCTGTATTCAAGCAATATAAATTTTTTGTGTGTGTGTTGAACCAAAGGTTATAAATTTTCAATTTTCAAAAGCCAGTTGTAAATTATTTTCAAGACCGATCGTAAATTATTTAAATAAATAGAATGATGACATTATAGAAAACCTAAACAAGGGACACTTGAATTCTGAATCATTGTCTTTTATAAGTTAGTAAAGTATATTTTGACTCATAGGTCTTTTATTAGTAAAGTATATTTCTATTCATAGGTCTTTTATAAGTAAGTAATGTGTATTTTGACTCATAGGTCTTTTATTAGTAAAGTATATTTCTATTCATAGGTCTTTCATAAGTAAGTAATGTGTATTTTGACTCATAAGTCTTTTATTAGTAAAGTATATTTCTATTCATAGGTCTTTTATAAGTAAGTAATGTGTATTTTGACTCATAGGTCTTTTTTAAGTAAGTAATGTCTATTTTGACTCATCTATGTCTTTTTTAAGTAAGTAATGTGTATTAACTATTTTGACTCATAGGTCTTTTTAAGTAAGTAATGTGTATTTTGACTCATAGGCCTTTTATGCTAGTCATACAGACCATGGACTGGCAAGCTCAAAACCTGAGCTTCCGTGTTTATGTATACTTTTCCAAACTTTGTAGAAAATTTCAAAATAGCCTCAGATAGCGTGAAAGTTTGCATTTACATTATTATGTTATAAAATGAATTACCATGGTGTAACTATACATAATCATTGTAAATGTAAATCCACTTTTCCTTATTTTCAAATTATTTTTTTCAAATCTAAAATTATTTCAATTTTCAAATAAATGCTTCTCAAAGATGTCATTTCTGTCATTGAACATATAAACAGATTGCCCATAATGTTAATTTTGTGAAAAAATATTCAGTGGTGTTTTTTTTTACAATTGTAGCCAATATTATTTATATTGCTTAAATTGATCTTCAAGGCTATAAATGGTCACTCAGATTGACTTCTATTATAAATTTTTGACTAGTAAGCAAAAGTTAAAGTAGAGAAATCAATAAAAGCAATATGTAAAATAAAAGCTTGATCAATATTAGCATTCCAATACATCATCCTTCATACATAAGTAAACAAAATCAATACATGTATATGCCCCCTGATTCATAACCACTTCTATATATTATGACAATATCTTAAATCTGTTATGGACTTAGTATAGGGTCAAATAGTTATGGCCATATTTATAAACCATCAATTTTGATAGATCAACATTTTGATGTTCTACTTAATATATTATAAAAGTAGAATAATAAAGTTTTGAAATTTGAAAGTATGATACTGTGATAAATTATAAATACTCTAAATAGTAGTAGTTATATAAAATGGTTCTATTAAATTATTAATGCATGATTAAATGATATATAAAATTGGTATTATAAAAAAAAATCATAAATTTCAATTAAGTCTTGGTCCCTAGCAGGAGTGTGACTACATGGAAGTTAACCCATTACTTCATGAGCATTTTGTGAAAAATGGCTGTTTTCATTGAAAAGTCTCCCGTTACAAGTTCAAATTGCTATAATACTATAAAAACTGCTTCAACACTAATCAAACTTGGCACAAATGTTGACTGGACCACTGCCCTTGCAACAACATGCTCAGGCTTAAATTTTCTGTTACCATGGCAACGAGGGGACATCTCAAAATTGCCAAAAATCACTATTTTGCGTTGATTTTTTCCATCAAAATTGATTTTAAAGTGCTGCAACTTTTCAATGGATTGAGATAGAGTCAAATGCTTTTCAGCGTTGGTTACACGTTACCTTATCATCAATCTGGGGTCATTTACAGCCTCTCACAAGTCCAAAATTTTTCTTGGCGATGAGGGGGAGTCCGCCCCCTTTCAAACCCCCCAAACAGAAGGGGGCACATCCCCCTTCTGGCAACCCCCTGATGTATCCTTTGGTTGGGTGGCCGCGCCGAAAAAGTGGTCACTTTTTTTAACAACATTTCTCAAACTAAAACAAGTGTTCGGGGCCTAAATAAGGCATTTTTCACCATTCTAGACAGCAAAAAGGGGGGGGATGAAAAAGGCGTTAAAAGGCGTCTATATAACGTAATGGGTTAAGACAGACAATAATAATTTTGTATTTAAGTGACTGAGTTTTCCACATTTCTTCCTCAGGAAGGTATTTCAAGGAGAAGTTAATGAGAAATGAAGCTGCTTGCAAGATGTTATAATAACCAAACACTATGCTGCCAGGACCAAAGTGATTAGAAAAGCCCTTTTGTAATCATATAGTAAACGGATATAGCTCTGTCAGAGAAATTATATCAGTACAAGGATTTTTGGGTTTTTTCATTTTTTATAAAATAATTTGTAGCAATAAATAATGATTTATCTCAATCAAATTTGGAAAGATCAATCTATCTGTTTGACAATACTTTTGGACTATTCCGACCAAAGGCGGCATGCTAATCTTTACAACTATCTTTTTAGCTATTACAATTAAAACAAAGACAAATAGTATTTTAACCATTTCACAATGTAAAAAGAAAAATTTCTCTGTTTCTATTCACATGTAGCAGTACACCCGAACATTATACAATATAATACTGTTAATTATGATCAATTTCTAAAATAGCAGAATTGAATAAACACTATTAAAAACAGAGTTCATTATTTTTAAGTCCACTTAATAGGATAATAATTTTGAAAATAATTATTCAAAGGTCAGACAAACAAAACTTAACGCAGGTACAGGATCTGAAAAATGCTCCGCAAGCTGCAGTTCCATTCCCAAGTTCCTTATATTGTAAGTACATGTATTAGCACAATTGATGCATTATACTGGTTTTTACTTGGTTAACATAAAAACTTAACAAGATTAATGAGATAGATGTTTCTTATTATTAATCTTAAATTAGTTGACATGGTGATTTTAATTATATGTGTAATATAAATAATCATAGTGCTAAAATTCATCAAGTTCTACCTCTTTTATAATAGTTTCATGGGAATGAATTATGAAAATAATAAATCTACAAAACTTATATTACTGTATAAATTGTGTGAGGTATATATTTACCTTATATGGAATAAAGTACTCTGTTTCATCAAGGAAAATGATTTTACACTGACTTTTGTCTCCACTTTTCTGTGCAGCAGATTTATCTCCTCTAAGAAACTTAGGTAAAAATCTTGACAATCTTGACATCTTTGTTATCTATTATTCATGCATGTACATTCCAAAACACACCTGTAAATTTTCAATTAAAATTCCTTGTTGATCTGTTAAAAAATACTGAATGACAATTCCATATTCCCGCAAAAAAATGTGTTAAATCCAATAAACTGAAATGGGTGCATAGAAAAACCGGAAAGCACCGGATAGCACCGAAAAACCGGAAAGCACTCAAATTTCTCATAAAAACATATGAAAACGTTAATTAATCGGTTTGAAAGTGTTACCAATCGATTTATTAGATTAAAAATCTTTCAGAAAAAAATCATTTTCTAAAATATATATTGATAATTATTACGAATTATTTTTCGGGAAAATAGATATATAGAGTGCTTTCCGGTCCTGTTAAGATACATGTACATTACCGCCATAGCAATATTGTTTATCAAAGTTATACATTGAAAACTTTATTTTATTGGTTTTGAAAGTGTTACCAATCGATTTATTAGATCAAAATCTTACAGACAAAGTCATTTTTATAAAAAATATATTGATAATTTTTACGATTATTTTAGGAAAATAGTATATATCGTGTGCTTTCCGGTCCTGCTAAGGTACATGTACATTACCGGATAGCAATATTGAATATCAAAGTAAATACATGAAAACTTTTATTTATTATGGTTTGAAAAGTGTTACCAATCGATTTATTAGATCAAAATCTTTCAGACAACATGTTTTTATAAATATATAATGATAATTATTACGAGTATTTAGGAAAACTGATATATCGAGTGCTTTCCGGTCCTGTTAAAGATACATGTACATTACCGGGATAGCATATTGTTTATCAAAGTTATACATTGAAAACTTTATTTATTGGTTTGAAAGTTTACCAATCTATTTAGTAGTTGAAAGATCTAATATATCATGACGTTTTTATAAATATTTTATGTTTCATTACGCGATTTTCCCAAAGTTGTTACAAAAAGTTGTATTGATTGCTTTCGGTAATGCTAAAGTACATATTACTTTACAAAATTTACAATACAAATATCTTTATTTACTTCAGGTCAAGACATTGGACAACATGAGGTAAATAAATATTTAAAACAGTTTCGAGGGCTCAATAGAATGCATACAAAAAATAATAAGGGCATATATAAACATGTAAAGGGAGATACCTTTGGGGTACTTTTAAATACAAAGCATGGATGCAATGAATTTTTACACTTGTTATATGCATTTAATTTTTCAAATTATATACAATTTTTTTCAACTATTCCCAAATAAAACATTACATATTTTTTTATATTTCAAAATTACTATTTGGTTGTTTTATTCATAAGTTTATTTCAAAAGAATAAAAGGTTTCGTCTAATGTAATAATTTGGGGTCCTAAAGTATTTTTTTTCTTTGACGGTCAAATATTTTTACATTTCTAGAAGGTAATTGAAATTCATCTTCAAAAACTGAGGAATTACATAATGTACATTTCTTCTGCATATTAAGTTCTATCCCATGCCAAGATCCAGTTTCTACTGGTAATCTTAGTGGGTTTCTTGTTCTAAATTTAATCAGATATCTAAGTAAATTAGGATGTGTATTTGTTGATATACTTTTTCAAATTCGAATTTGTGTTTAAATAACTTGTAATTTTTACACTTTCCAGACGTTTCTAAGTTTGAATACCAGCTGTTAAGAAACAGGTCTATTAAGCTTTTGTTTAACTGTTGCGGTCAACCACTTTTGATTTGGAAAAAAGATGTGTTGTCCCCTACAATATGTTCATGCCGCATTTGACGGAGTATATCTCTAATACACGTTATCCACATAAAATTATTGCTTTTTTTTTGAGAGGTTTCCCATCTGATTGTTATGGTCGCCCAATGTTTGATAAAGCTACAACATCTGGAAAGCACTCTATATATCTATTTTCCGAAATATTCGTTAATAATTATCAATATATATTTTAGAAAATGATTTTTCTGAAAGATTTTAATCTAATAAATCGATTGGTAACACTTTCAAACCGATTAATTAACGTTTTCATATGTTTTTATGAGAAATTTGAGTGCTTTCCGGTATTTCGGTGCTATCCGGTGCTTTCCGGTTTTTCTATGCACCGAACTGAAATCACGGTGGTCATTATTATATTTAAAATTTACATGTTCATCAGTGGTCATATGAAATTTGCTTGGTAAACAAACATCAATTTTACCATCGCTTCAAAGTTCCCGCCTGTCACCTGTTCAATTCAATCGGGCGGCATCCAACTCACTTTTTCCCCCTGTAATTACATTTTACTGTATTTACTTTATTTCACACAAATCAAGTCATTAAAACATTGTTTTGTTTTTCGTCACAAAACCTTTTGTAAAAAAATATAGCCCAACATTAGTAAGGAAAGGAAAAATTCGCACCGGGCCCAAAATTTTGAGGGGAAACGAAAATTAGCAAACTGGGGTTTTGTTTAAAAGGGGAGTTCGGCCCCATTGCGCTTTCCGTGGCAACGGAAAGAAGGACAAAATTTTTTGGTCACGGTATGCTTTTTTGTTTAAATTTTTCAAGAGGATACCCAAATTTAATTTTGGCGTATCAAAACCCTTTTTATCCTTTGGTAAATGTCAACCTTTTCAACTGTAGACTAGTCAATTTGGCCTTCCTAGTCTAGAGCTGGGTGCCTTACTCTAGGGTAGGGGTTACTTATTTTACACAGGAATAAAACATTTGAATCCTATTATCGAAAACTCCCATGGAACATAAGATATTTGGCATACAACATGGCTTAGTTTACCTTTATAAAAGTTACAATATGAATAATACACCAGTCCTGTTTGATACTTACTATAGTTACATTGAATAATCTGCAAAGATGTTCCTGCTTCTTGTGCTCATGGTGATAAACATCTATATCAAGAACTGCAAAATCATTATTAATCGTGGGGCATTAATTTTCGTGGAAATGTATAGATCAAGCGAAATTTCATTTATTAACTGCTTAACTGTTCACATTATTTAGATCTACATTTTGGAAAAATAAACAGTCCACCAATTAAAGAACGCACATTCTTTGGGGGGACAAAAACCACAAAATTCCATGCACTTGAAATAAAGTAAATTCACAATAATACTAAAGACCACCCATGAAAGGCGAAGATAAATAATAGTGCTTCAGGAAGTCTGGATATTAACGTTGTTTGTATAATGCTGGTAACATTTTTAGGATTGAATATTCCTTTAAGTCAAGACTAGGGTTTCCATACTCACATTTACATATTTGTATCTGACCTTTGAACTTATGTGTGACCTTGACTTTGCCAAAGGGACCTGAATTTTACGAGCAACACCCCACCTCACAATGGTGAACATTTGTGTCATTTAGTTACATGAAAATTCCTTAATGCATGTTTTTTGCTCCAGACAAGCGTTTTCCACTGACATTAAAGTGTGACCTTTGACCATGTTCATGTACACAGCACTGTGTCACAGTGATAAACATTTTTATCTAGTAATATTTAAATCCTTCCACATAATTAAGTATCCTCAACCCAAACCATTTTTCTCCTTTGAAATACAACAGACAAGTAAAATTAACATTATATAACTTTATTAGAAATCACCAATACATGGTTAAGAAAACAAATAAGAAATAAATGAGAACGAATACAACATATTTGCTATTGCAAAAACAAGAATAGTCCTTTTTAATAGTACAGATAATATCATAACAATCAAATAACTAAAATACATGTAAATCATTACAGACATGAGATAGTAAATTATATCACACAGTAAATTATTATCACACAGTGTTACTGATCAGATCATTCCCACATTCTGTTGTTTTACAGTATAATTATTCTAACTGTGAAATATGACAAAAAATTGTAGTGTAATGCAATATTTTCACTCAAATCAGGCTAGGATCAAATAGCACAAAAATACAATTTTCAATTTATTTCTGAGTATATTTCTTAATTATGTTTTGCATATCTTTCTGGTGTAAGTGCCTCAGCTGATCCATGTTAGACATTGATTTTTTTTTTATTTTTAGGCCTATGAACTTCTGTATGTGGAGCTCCTTTAAAGCAAAATCAACAAAACAACAGAAATCATGTTTATTCTACATGTCTACCTTCATCTTTCCAATCTCAAGGCAAAACTTTTAAGTCATGTGACCATGCAAATACATTCCAGAATTTGTACAAATAAGACATATATTTTCTAAATATAAACAATTTTGAGCTCCTGTAAAGAAACCATTATTTTATCCAAAAAAAACTTTATACACCTCAAAATGTGTCAGTGTGGGTGGGGGATTTCTTGTCTTTAAAAAGTAAACTAGCTCTTAGAGTACAGGACATTGTATTGATAGATAATGTCATAATAGCGTTGTTGTGTATAAGTATGAAGACAATTTTAACCCAATATCTTCCCTCCTAAGCCAGGTTGAGTACGACAGCTTTTCCTATAATATAAGTATAAAAGTAAAGATAAAACCTATACTAGCAACATATAGAGCCTGGACACACTGCACATCAGAGCCAGTGTTCAGACTCTAAATTCTTGGCTTCTTAAAAATTTTAAAAATTTTGAAAAATTGGAAAAAACCTTTATACAGTAAATGAAAAAGGAAAAAAATTCAAAAAAAAACAAAAAAGTTTAAAAACCAAAAAAAAATTAGGAATTTATTGAAATTTATTAATAAAAATTTTTTGCCAAAATATTAAAAAATTTTTAAAAAGTACAGTGTATCAAAAGTTTACATTTCATTTTATTTCATTATAAAAAAAAATGTGCACCAAATTTAAATATCACAGAAAATATTTCAAAAAAAGACATAAAAAAAAAAGGGGAAAAAGTTTGTAATAATTTCATAGATTTTTACCCTTGAAGTGATATAATGAAAATAAGGTTAATGGGGCAAGCTTTTTTTGACTTGGGGGGAATGGAGTGCTGGGGAAAAACCCCCTTTTATCAGAATATAGATGCATGAAATTTTGTTACATTTCCCCCAAACTTTTAAATGTTTTCCTAAAATAAAAAATTAAAATTTTAAAAATTTTCTTTGGCTTTTGTTTTTATAAAAATTTAAAAGTCAAATTTTTCCCTTTTTTCAAAAAAATTCTTTTTTTTCACATTTCAAAGTTTTTTTAAAATTTTGCCACAAATTTCTGAAAAAGGAAAAAAAAATGAATCACAAAAACGAAAAAAAACAAAAAAAAGAAAAGGTCCCAGAAATTTTTGTTTTGTTCCTTTTTTCCAGCGAAAATCAAACAACACCTAAAAAGAAAAGTTTTTAAAAAACCCGTCACCCCCGGGCCCTTTTATCATGTTCCCCCTTTGTTCCCCCCCTTGTTCCAAAAACCAAAAGTTTGCCCAAAAAGACCAAAAATTTTTTAACCCCGTTCACAATAAAAAATGCCCCAGGGGGCCAAAAAAAAACTAGCTATTTCCCGGGCTTCCCCCCCAAATTTGGCCCAAAAATAATAACAGCCCCCATGTAAAAAGTTTTTTTTGTTAAACTTGAGCAGTTTTATTGCTTTCAGAGTGACCAGTGCCACAAGAAAAGCCATCACATACCCAAGAATAAAATCCCATGACACAGCTGTATAAAAGCTAATAAATGTACTACCATCACTCTCCCTGAAGTCTTTCATTATGCCATTCACTGAAACCAGTCTCTGGAAAAATAACCCAATAACTGAGTAAGACAATCCTATCTGAATTAGCTCCAGGTAGCTCCAGTAGTCCTCAAAGTATTTCTTCCTACCTAACACTCCAAATTTCTTCCATTCAATATATGTAAAGCTTATATTGAACATTAGGAACAAACATTCACAAGCTAGGACAAAATTAGCAAAGTCTGTAGAGTAATGGTATAGCCTTGTAGAGAAGATTTGATGGTATGGTAACACAGCTCCATTGTTAGAGAACTCAAACAGTATGATGACTACGCTAAACAGGTCAGCGTTTGGGTTGTACAATGTAAACTCCAGAAAAATAGCTCTCGTTCTTTCATCTATCCAGTCAGAGTCCCACATGTCATCAATTGCATCTATTTTCAAATATAAAATGATAAAAGGATATTAAGAAAACCCTGAGCATATGTAATAGACAAATTTTGATAAAAACATTAGAACTTGAAAATTTTGACCTATTTTTAAATATAAAACAATAAAAAGATATAACAGAAATCTTTAGCATATGTAAAAGACAAATCTGATAACAAAAATTTTAGTACTTTTAATCTTATTTTTATTTTCAGTTATTTTCTTCGACTTCAATTCTGTTGTATAGATCTGTAATGCTTGAACAAGACATGAAAGTTCTCATGTTTCTGATACAATGAGAGACTATGTGAACATTTGAAACAAAAACTGGTTATCAAATCTTGTATTCCAGTAATTAACAAAGTTTTGCTCTAAATACTCATCATGGCACTAATGCTTGTCAAACTCATCTATTTAATAGTTTAAAAAACAAGACGGCCATGATGGCCCTGAAGTCGCTCACCTGTATACAGGCCCCCGGAGCGGGGCCAGTTTAAACCCAGGACTTTTATTTGAACAAACTTGGTAGACACCCATTAGAAGGTCTAGCTGGTCAAGTTTTTTCTTTACACATATAGTTAAAAACAATGACACACCTGGGGCAGGGCCAGTTTTGACCCAAGGGCTTTTATTTGAACAATCTTTGTAGACACTTAATAGAAAATGTTTCATGCTTAATATCTAAACTCTAGCTATTCGGGTTTTTTAAAAGAAGATTTTTAAGTTTTTGCTATACACATAAGGAAAATCAATGTCCCCCGGGCGGGGCCAATTTTGACCCCAGGGCTTTTATTTGAACAAACTTTGTAGACACTCTCTAGAAGATGTTTCATGCTTAATATCTAAACTCTAGCTATTTGAATTTTTTAAAAGAAGATTTTTTAAGTTTTTGTTATACACATATAAGGAAAATGAATGACCCCCGGGGCGGGGCCAATTTTGACCTCAGGGCTTTTATTTGAACAAACTTGGTAGGCACTCACTAGAAGATGTTTCATGCTTAGTATCTAAACTCTAGCTATTTGGTTTTTTTCAAAGAAGATTTTTTAAGTTTTTGCTATACACATATAAGGAAAATCAATGACCCCCTGGGGCGGGGCCAATTTTGACCCAAGGGCTCTTATTTGAACAAACTTGGTAGACATCCATTAAAACATGTTTCATGCTAAATATCTTAGCTCTAGCTCTTTGGGTCTTTAAAAGAAGATTTTTTAAGTTTTTACTATATGCATATAGGGAAAATCAATGACCCCCTGGGGCTGGGCCAATTTTGACCCCAGGGCTTTTATTTGAACAAACTTGGTAGACACTTACTAGAATTTGTTTCATGCCAAATATCTAAGAGTTAGCTCTTTGGGTTTTTTAGAAGAAGATATTTAAAGTTTTTTCTTTTGGTTGCCATGGCAACCAGAGTTTTGCATGGAATTAAATTCTTTGAACACTTTTCAAAGGTGACCACCAAAGAAACATTCCTGTGAAGTTTGGATGAAATTGGCTTAGTGGTTTATGAGGAGATGTCATTTAAAGTAAAAGTTTACGGACGACGGCCGGACGCGGACGAAAAGCGATCACAAAAGCTCACCCTGTCACTTTGTGACAGGTGAGCTAAAAAACACAAAAAAAACATAATATATAAACATAATATTAAGTTCTTATTGGTATTTTTAATTTTTTTTGTTGTTCAATAGTAACTAAGTTTACATTTTGTATTGCCAGAAACATGATTCATAAAGTACTTGAAATAATTTATAAAAATATTTGAAGTTAAAGGTTCAGTAAACATTATTTCATCAAACAAGGGGTAAAAAAACCTTCTTGTAGAGAAGTTGTATTTGGCATTGTTATAATGTATCCTCCACCAGAGTATGTTGCAAGCTGTCCCGCGAAAGGTATTGTTTTCAGTTTCCATGCCGACTGATGAGTCCATCTGGTTGGGGGATCAGCTGATGCTGTTACTTCTTTACTCCAAGACTTGTCAAAGTTCCTCTTCTCTTCATCACCAAGCCAGTAAGCTCCGGAGCATTCTTTAACATTCATGTTAAATTGACGAAAGAGGTTATCAGCACCTGCCCCACATGTCCCTAATGTAGAATAAAAAATATCCAGGTATGATTAAAGGTGTACTATTAAGTTAAAACAACAACAACAAATCAAGAAATTTTGGTAATTGCAATGCTGCTATACTGTATTCTAAATACATGTACTTGATCAGTGGCCTTCAATGATAACTGAAAAGACGTGAAATTGCAAGAGAACACCTTACAAAATCTACAAATTAAATGGCAGGAAGGTGCATATAAACCCTTACCAAGTATTTTTTTTATAGTTTACAAAATGATACAAATCGGTACAAATTTTTTGCTAGAGTTACCAGTCTTTGATTGAAAGTGACAAATAATTATGATCAAAAAGACATGTCAAAAATTTTAAAAGAATGGCTATAATGTTATTGAGATGAAGTTGAAAGCAAAACCTGAAGCAACTGTATCAAGCTAAGGCTTACGCTGCTGTAGCCATGGTTTGTAGATAGACTTCACTATCTTTGAATAACTGAGCTTAAAACTGGAGAAATGTTTGCAGTAAAAAGTTATAATCTTTTTGTCACTTTAATTTAATAATATGTTTGATATTTTTTTTACTGAGCATTTAAAAGTACATCTGATACTGCTTTGCTAAGAGCATATTAAGACAACGGCAAAAATACCCCTTAAATTTTACAAGTATATAGGTTTATAAAACCAATAATTGTCATTGTTCAAATACAGTATACCCCCTGTGGAGCAATAACCTCTTCACAACAACAATATCATTTCTTCCCAAAGTAAAGATTTTCACTAATTGTTTTACCACTGCAGGACAACACATCTAAGCAACAACCAAATTAAATTTTTGTCTCCCAAAGGATGTTGCTCTACAAAGGTTATACTGTATTTATTTTAATGAAGATATAACCTTTGTCCACTCTAAGTTGTCTTAATCTCCACGGACCAACCAAGAAATGACTGGAGCCTGGTGTAGCATACTCATGATCTGCTATGGACATGTCAGCTAAATTGGGTACTGCAACCTCACGTAGATATTTGTAGAAAGACTCAACCCTGTCTACCTATTCATGAAAAAATTTAATTTGGATTGCTGTATAATGAGCACATTTTCAATAAATATTTCAAATATTGATGAAAACAAAAGAAATATATCATTTGGGTATTCATATAAAATATTTCTTGAAAAGGAAATGTCAGAAATGTCAGTAGACTTCAAAGTGATTTAGATGTCCATTTATATGATGAATGTTAATATTTTGTTCTAGAACATTCTGTTATCTGCTACACATACATATGTTATACAGGATCACATATCTGACCAACAGCAGTCATATGTATAATGTAATTCTTATGTGTATGGTATGTATGGTATCACACACCTTCCATTACAGAACAAGTCAATGAATTTAAGATTTTGAATTTACTAGCCCAAATTCCAGTTTTGCATTTTATTCTACTATATATTATTTAACTAAATTTTCTTAAAATTTTCACTGGCCCGAACTAATTTTAACTGGCCATGGGTCACCGGGCCAGCCATAAATTCAATGACTGCATAAGTATTCACTTTAAACCAAAGAAAGTAAAGAATACTTAAAATTATCTTGATTTAGTATTTGCAATTTATAACTGAATTGTCCCTATGACTGAACACCTGACTATTTGAAGTTAACATCAACAGATCATAAGAAACTTGCAAGGAAAAAGAATAAGAGCCCTGAATTATGTTGAAGTCCATTCCAGAGTTATTTATTTCATAGCAATGTGTGTGAATGGCGTAAATAAGTATGCATTGAACTTCAAGAGATTTTAAATTAAAACCGTTATCTCAAAAATGTTCAGTGAACTGAATTTACGTAAAAAAACAACAAAAAAACTTGACAAACATTACATAAATCAAAGTGCTAAAAGCACTGGGTGCGACGGACATGTAAAGGGAATTGCATAAATGCTGTCAAAAAAGGACCAAGGTTTTTTTTTTATTATTTACAAAGGGCAGCAAAATTCTATGCCTGAGTTTAATGGAGCTTGGCTAGAAACTTCCAATTATGACTAAAGACAATTGTAATGGTTTCATAGAATAGAATAGAATAACTTTTATTTCCAATCAAGGGTCATGTTAACGCTTTTCGCATTTTTCGACATAATGGGTGTGCTTTAAATGATTAAATCCTACACTATTTGTTAGATGTTATTCGGTTCAGGACACTTTTTTTTTATTGTAGACGTCGAAATTCCATGTGTAGATGACATAGCTCTGAACGCGCCTGAGGGCGCGTCCGTCGAAAAAGGGCCATAAAAGGGCCATAATTCTATATCCAAGACATAGAAATGTTCTCTTATACACAGAGGGTAAAGTCAAAAAAACACATTTTACAAGTTTCAATAGACACACTTTCGAATCCGTTCCTAAGTGAACCAACCAGTAATGAGCAATGAGTGTAAAGTTTCTTGCTCAAGGAAACAACGACTTGCCCCTGTCGGTGTTTGAACCCATGCGGCTAGAGATCATTAGATTACTAGTCCGACGTGTTAACCACTTAACCAAGCCGCCACTTGTTTTCTACATGATAGTTGAAGGGAAATATATATTAACAAGTACAAAATAAAACAATACAAACAAACAGCTCTGTTATTTCTTAATAACACTTTCTTCATCATTCTAGCTTTTCTCCATACAAATCAAGAATATTAAATATTAAAATAATCTTACACTAGCTAAGAAGAAGCACTGGTTGAGTAAAATACAGCCAGGATTTATCAATACATCTTCAATAGCCAATGAATTGTGATAGGCCTCTTTAATGTCACGATGACCATGTACCACAATACACACCACCAATAAGTAAAATATGTACAAAATGATATCTCGTATTGTTATATCCATCAGCCACTCTAACTGAAAACAGAATGACACAAAAAAACATTATTTATTAATATCATAAGATGCAACCTGATGTAACACATTCAACAAACAAGAAACATGCCACGAAACCAAGTTTTCAAACCTGTCCTGAAACCATTTTTCTATTTTATAGTAACAGTGACCTTGATTCTAGGGGGCCAAATAACAATCCCAAGCTAGGTCTCCATATAAGCTAGCTATACAGAAAGTTTGATTACTTTATCTTGTTCCTTACTTGTAAACAAAACATTTTTTTCATAACACAAAGTGCATACCTGTACTCTGTGCTTGATTTTCTTTAATAATTCTGAAGACAAAGGTTTGCTGAATGGTATATGCGACTCTTCCACCTTGTTAACTGAATTCACAAACATTGTATCTTCATCTGAAAGTAACAAATGCAGTTAATATTACAATGAAAAATTCAATACAAACAAATTACATTACAAAATTTGTTATCGTCATTAGCATTATATTGGAAATTGCTTCTTTGAGGGTAAAATTAAATTGCATGGGGATGCAAGAAAGCAAGATGACTCATTCATTGTATGTCCCTATTCCTAACACACATTATGTGTCTTTTGGAATCTTAATAAAATAAGAAGCTGGATATAGTATAAATGGGACATAAGCAAGCAGAAGTCAGTGTGACATTATCTTTTTGTCTAGTCCGGCATATTAAAAGCTGTCATTTTGTCTCTCTTGATCTTTTTGAAAAGGTATCTTTTTGTCCATAATAAATAGTATAAATAAGAAAAATTTAAGAAAACTATATACTAGAATATTTAGCCTAAAATGCCAGTTGGCAGTAATTTTATCTGTTGTTCACTCATTTAAAATACATCCCTTCAACCAATTGCTGAAAGTGGTTATGAAGAAAAAGTTATCCTAAGGCAGAGCAATATTTGTTTCCTTACAAATACTCTTAACATAAGAAACTTGAAGAACTTACGGTAAGACAAGCTAGATAACAATAAATATCACTTTTTAACTACCAGCTGATATATTACAATATTTCTTATATTAAATAGCTGTCATTTAGTTGTCAACTTAAAACATCTATTTCAAATTCTAACTCACCAAGTTTAACTTCTGGCCCATAGTCATCAAACTCAACTGTTCTTTTAAAGACCAGTGTTATTATTATTGCCACAACAAGAACCTAAAATATACAATTATATTGCTCCTATATGAATTTATGTAAACATGGTAAAAGAAACAATTTAAAACTAGAAATGTGTCATCATGCCACGGATGCCCCCGCATGCAGCCAAAATTTCAAATGTTATAATATTTAGTTCCAAATTTGTTTGTACAAATTTTTTATTTCATTCTAAGTTCAAAGCCCTTAAAACTTTTCAATGTTAACACAAACCATTTTTATACAATGTTCAAGCACTGAAATTAGTCTTAACCTTTTGACAAGAGCGATCAGTAATCACATGTGTCGCCTCATGATGGCCAATTTCATGTTGGGACAAATTTTGTGACAGACAGACGGACAGTGCACAACTAGACTAACCACTTTGTACTGATCATTCCTGTCATGTTTGGATAAAATTGCACCAGTAGTTTATGAGGAGTAGTCCGGACAAGCTTTTGCGTATCTGGCAACACACAGAAAAAAACACCTTTTTATCAAAGGGCCATAACTCGCCAAAAATCATTCAACCGGAAAACCCGTGCAATATGCGCAAGGACGTGAGCTACAGATCAATCCTGTAAAGTTTCATTGAAATTGCATAAGTGGTATAAGAGAAGTAGTCTGGACAAACTTTAAAAATAAAAATTATTAAAGGGCCATAACTCAAACAAAAAACATTGAACCGGAAAATGCTGACAATATGCACAACTAGACTTGGTACTGATCATTCCTGTAAAGTTTGGATGAAATTGCACCAGTAGTTTATGAGGAGTAGTCCGGACAAGTTTTGTGACAGACGGACGGACAGACGGACAGACAGACAGACAGACAGACGGACAGACAGACGAAGGAGAAGTGATCCCTATATGTCGCCACTACTCCGTAGAGGCGACACAAAAATAGCATATTGCATATTTGTAGCCAAAATAATGGCTATATACATTTCCACAAAAGTATGAGTGCTGAAACTGAAAGTTCAAAATTTTTCCAACATTCAGGAAAGATAAGTTTGTCCAAAATCATTGAACCACGACCAAATTCAAACTTAAAAATGCTTATTCCTAAGATGTATCAATATTATTTTCAAAGTGAAAGGGACATAACTCTGCCAAAAAATCATCGAACCATGACCAAATTCCAACTTAACCTGCACATTCCTTTGACATATCCATATGTCAATTTTGAGTTGAAAATGTAACACTGTTGGGTTGATAATGAACAGAAACTGTAAATTTCATATCATTTTCAAAGTGAAAGGGGCATTACTCTGCCAAAAATCATTGAACCATGACCAAATTTGAACTTGGCCTGCGCATTCCAAAATCATATCCATATGTCAAATTTGAGTTAAATGTGTAATACTGTTGGGGAGATAATAAACGGAAACTGAAAATTTCATATTATTTTCAAAGTAAAAGGGGCATAACTCTGCCAAAAATCATTGAACCATGACCAAATTCACCCTTGACCTGTATTTTCTCATGACATATCCATATGTCAAGTTTGAGTTGAATGTGTTGTACCATTGGGGAGATAATGAATGGAAACTGAAAATTTCATATTATTTTCAAAGTGAAAGGGGCATAACTGTGCCAAAAATCATTGAACCATGACCAAATTCGACCTTGACCTGTATTTTCTCATGACATATCCATATGTCAAGTTTGAGTTGAATGTGTTGTACCATTGGGGAGATAATGAATGGAAACTGAAAATTTCATATTATTTTCAAAGTGAAAGGGGCATAACTGTGCCAAAAATCATTGAACCATGACCAAATTCGACCTTGACCTGTATTTTCTCATGACATATCCATATGTCAAGTTTGAGTTGAATGTGTTGTACCATTGGGGAGTAAATGAACGGAAACTGAAAATTTCATATTA
The DNA here is from genome assembly GCF_026571515.1 of Ruditapes philippinarum. NCBI lineage: Eukaryota > Metazoa > Mollusca > Bivalvia > Venerida > Veneridae > Ruditapes > Ruditapes philippinarum. The sequence continues at coordinate 27,177 of NW_026853555.1, read as the reverse complement.
TTTTAAAAGTAAAAGGGGCATAACTCTGCCAAAATTCATTTAACCATGACCAAATTTGAACTTGACCTGTATTTTCTCATGACATATCCATATGTCAAGTTTGAGTTGAATGTGTTGTACCGTTGGGGAGATAATGAATGGAAACTGAAAATTTTATATTATTTTCAAAGTAAAAGGGGCATAACTCTGCCAAAAATCATTGAACCATGACCAATTTCGAACTTGACCTGTATTTTCTCATGACATATCTATATGTCAAATTTGAGTTCAATATGTGCAACGGTTATTAAGATAATGAACGGAAACTGGTGATGACGGAATGACGGAACAGGGTAACACTATATGCCCCTGCCATTATATGGCGGGGGCATAAAAACATTAAGTTTGGCTTCCTATATTGATTAAATATGAATGTTCTTAATAATTTTAAGAAATAGGAAGATGGGATATAGTATGAATGGGACAAGCAAGCAGATATCAGTGCGTCATTACCTTTTTGTTAAATCATTTATCAATTTTTTATGGCTGTGTTTATTCATAATTTGCAGGAGAGCCTTAATGGAAGAGTGGTTAAGGTCGTCAACTTAAAATCACTTGCTCTTCACAGCTGTGGGTTTGAATCTTGTCAAGGGCATGAATTCTTTAATGTGAGGAAGGTATCCAGCTAGCTAAAAGAAGGTTGGCAAGTTCTAATATGGTGTCAGAAGACACAGTAAATGCCAAAGAATGATTTTTCAGTTTTACTGGTGCAGGAAGACATCAGTTGCCCCATGGTTTATTATTTCAGACACTAAGTAAGAACTCAATGGAATCAAGTTTCTTCCCTTAGCTAGCTGAATTGCTGCATGACACATGAAAGATTCCTAGTCCTTGATGGGATTTGAGCCCACATTCTTGTTGTGCTAATTGGCCTTATACCTTTGTTACTTTTATCATCTTACCAGAGCAGTGAGCTATTTATAGCTACTTTTGTACTGTTGTTTCTGGCGATTCAGTCAGATTTATAATATTCCTTATGATTATTCTTAGCTATAGTAATTACAAGATATCATAAATACATATACAAACATAAAGGCACAAATAAATACATATTTTATAACATTTTACCTTTAATGGTTGTGTTATCAAGGCACTTTGTGAGAATCCAGTCAAGAAAGAAACAAGCCATTCCACACTACGCTGGTACCCATACTTTAATCCATACAACATGACAAAGTAAGAGCAAATAAGACAGACAGAGATAACCAGGAACCAGGAAATGTACAGAAACCACCATGGTAGACTGAAAATAAAAAATACCAGGTTTTAAATCTAACACTAATGCCTAGAAATACAAGGAAAACAAGAGCCATGTCAACATGGCCATCCCCCGCCGAATGTGTTTGCTCATTGGAAGAATGTATATGTAGTAGAGCGGAATAATTCCATTTTAAGAGGTCTTTTGGTAATGAAACTGATGGCTATAGTGATTACAGATTTGAAACCTATGTGAATACTGATGGCTGAAAATAACAAAGGGCAATTACTGAAAAATAATGCAGGGTAGGTTATCATTCTTGTGTGCTGCATCCCTCCTCAGTAAAATCTATCCACCTATGAAGTTTCAAGTTGATACCTCAAATACTTTTTGAGAAAAAAATTGAATTGAAAAATTAAGTATGAAATAGAATAAAGGGCAATAACACAACAATTATAAAAAGTATAGTTATCATTCTTGTGCAGTGCACACCTCCTGAGTGAGATCTATGCACCTATGAAGTTTCATTTTATTATCTCAAAGGCTTTTTGAGTTATGTTCTGGACAAAAATTAATTTTGAAAAATAACAAAGGGCAATAACTCAAAAATAATGCAGGGTAGAGTTATGATTCTTAAGCACTGCACTCCTCCTCAATGAGATTCATCCATCTTTGAAGTTTCAAGTTGATACCTCAAATACTTTTTCAGATAAGCTCTGGACAAAATAGCATGAAAAAAAACAAAGGGCAATAACTCAAAAATTGTATAGGGAAGAGTTATCATTATTGCGCACAACATTCCTCCTCAATAAGATCTATCCACCTATGACATTTCATGTTGATATCTCAAACACTTTTGAGTTATGCTCAACTCAGGTGAAAAATTAGGTATGAAAAATAACAAAGGGCAATAACTCAAAAATTATGAAAGGTATAGTTATCATTCTTGTGCACTGCACTCCTCCTCAATGAGATCCATCCACCTATGAAGTTTCAAGTTGATACCTCAAATACTTTTTGAGATAAAGTCTGGACAAAATAGAATGAAAAATAACAAAGGGCAATAACTCAAAAATTATGCATGGTAGAGTTATCATTCTTGTGCACTGCACTCCTCCTCAATGAGATCCATCCACCTATGAAGTTTCAAGTTGATACCTCAAATACTTTTTCAGATAAGCTCTGGACAAAATAGTATGAAAAAAAACAAAGGGCAATAACTCAAAAATTGTATAGGGAAGAGTTATCATTCTTGCGCACAACATTCCTCCTCAATAAGATCTATCCACCTATGACATTTCATGTTGATATCTCCATACACTTTTTGAGTTATGCTCCACTCAGGTGAAAAATTAGGTATGAAAAATAACAAAGGGCAATAACTCAAAAATTATGAAAGGTAGAGTTATCATTCTTGTGCACTGCACACCTCCTGAGTGAGATCTATGCACCTATGAAGTTTCATGTTATTATCTCATAGGCTTTTGGAGTTATGCTCTGGACAAAAATCAATTTTGAAAAATAACAAAGGGCAATAACTAAAAAATCTTGCAAGGTAGAGTTATCATTCTTGTGCACTGCACTCCTCCTCAATGAGGTCTATCCACCTATGAAGTTTCAAGTTGATAACTCAAATACTTTTAGAGATATGCTCTGGACAAAAATGTCGGACGGACGGAAGGACGGACGGAAGGTCGGACGGACGGAGACTATTTCTATATCCTCCGCCGAAATTTTTCGGCGGGGGATAAAAATGGGAACACATCTAGTTAAGCAGACCCAGGAAGATAAACAATATTAGCACACTTGATTATTGGGAACTGCAGACTGAAACTTGTCACACTCCTTCTCCACAAATTTTGGTTAGCATATTTATTTTACTTAAAATTAAGAAAAAACATCTAGTAACAAATAACAGCTTAATAACAAAAAACATATTTGTCAATCATATTTTATATGTTGGCCAAACTAATGTTGAGCCTTAAACAGTCAGTGTAAGTACATGTATGATTATCACTTACATTTTGCCTGCTTCTTTAGTTTCACTTAAGATAATAATTTTGTCCTTTTTTGTGTTTTCATGTTCTGTAAAACTCTGCGCATCAAACATAGTGTCTTCTAGTGATTTAGTATCATCTACAGAGTAGTAAGACATTCTTTCATCTAAAATATATCAATGTAATTCTTCAAATTATACTGACCAGGTTAACTGTAACAAGAGCACTATAATGGCCAGGCAATATACACATGAAAACAACTTTATTTGAAAGTAATCTTTCAGTCAGGGAAGGGATACATAAATTTGTCTAAAATCACATTACCCAAATTACAGGTCAAAAACCAGCACAATTTTAAATATCAAATCATGTTTTGCTTTATTAGCTTCATCAGTTGTGTAATACAAGTGACAAGAAATTGTCAAAAAACTGAATCAAAATTTACATACATGGATTCAATGGGTTCAAATCCCATTAAGGATTTAGATACTTTCATGTGAGGAAGCTATCCAGCTAGCTTAGGGAACTTCGATTGGTGGTTCTACTGGTTGCCTGCCCGTGCCTGAAATAATGCACAAAGGACCACCAGAGGTCTTCCTCCTATGTAAAGCTAGAAAGTTCCTCTATGACCTTAACAGTGTTGGTGTGACTTAAAAAATCTAACAAAACAAAGCAAACAAACCTAAGGGACTGTGACTGTGATGTTCCTGATCAGATTGCTGTACATCAGTTGACAGTTTAGGTAGGAAGTCTGTGGTAACACGGGATGCTCTATCAAATAATGACCGTATGACGGTCTGCATCTTCTTGTCATAACGTTCCTTCTTTGGCCGCTGTTTCAGTTTAAGAAACATCTGCATGATGATAACATTCACCGGAAACATTATCAGACTGCTCTGTATCCCTATCACGATAGATGATAACGATATGACCACGCCCCTAGAACCGCCCACCTGGTCATCAGGGTCGTCAGTAGGTATACCGTAAAACATGATGTTCGTTAGCATGGTAGTTAATAACAGAGATAGTGCACATGTTACACGCTGAACTCTTGTGAAGGAACTTCGAGCTGGTTTCGAGAAAATGCTGATCCAGATATGAGAATCTCTAAGGTCATGTGTTGTCTTCACCATAAAGTTGTGTTTCTGTTTAAACTTAAGTTCATCTTTACTTACTGCTGGTACACAAGCTGTGGTAAGCAAAGCAGATCCTCTGTCCACTGCCAACCAGTCATTGTAGATGAATGTCCATGATTTTTTATCCTTAAGGTCTTTCACAAACAACTGACTCAAATACCTGTAACCAATAAAACAAGTTAGAGCTTGCATGATATTTAGGAGCTTACCCTAGTAGCCTAGGATAAAAAGATAATATGAATTAAAGGTCACATTACCCTTGTCTTTTTAACCTCAAAATAAGCATGACATACAGAAATGATCAACATGCATTTACGTATCAAGTTTCAACGTCATAATTATTATAATAAAAGTTATTGACCAAAAAAAAAAAAAAAACTGAATACAAAAAAAATATTCTTTGTGATCTCAACATTTTGACCTTTTGTTCACAGCAAATATCACAATAGCAACCTTTAGGCCTCAATGAATATCATATAAGCAAGATTCATAGACTTGGTAACTTGGCCTTTGTGAATATTACATTACCAATAACTGTATTATAACACAAAGTCTGTGTTTTACATACCAACATTCTAGGATAATGTAACATTGTGTGAAATCAAGTCAATGTTTATATACCAATGTGGACTGGCTCCAGAATTATCATGCCACAGTGTAATATCATGCAAATCCCCCAATGATTCATCAGTAGTAACTAGGAACCAGTCTTCATATCCTGACTGAAAGCAACGCCTTGCAGGAGTTGTCAACTTGATTCTTGCACTTGACCCATTCATACCTTAAAGAAATATGTGCCTTAGCTTTTGAAATAATTTACTTTCCTCCTTGTAGCATATACACTGAGTCTGAACCACAAAATGTTTCAAAGACAGTTATATACTAATTAACAATTCTCAAAGCCAACAAAACAGCATTTTACGTAGGCAAATAGGAAAGGCAGAGAATTTTCTTTCATTTTGAATGGTTTAAGGGTGGAATCGTATTTTTAACAAATTTATGAAAATAAAGTTGGGGGTCCAAATACTACTTTTAGAGTTATCTGCCTCTGAAAATGTCAGTTTCAGCTCTTTTGGGTCATTTCCCAGAGCAAATAGATTAAAAAAATTTGAAATTGTGGAAGATTTTGTTCTATACTTGCCTATGCAAAATGACAGTTTGCCCCACTTTTTGGAAGCAATGCAGTATGTTTACTAATTGAAGCATAATAAAATGTTTGTTGAATAGAATTGTTTCAAACTTTGCAAAATGACTAAAAATCTAATAACAATAAATTACAAATTTGTGATAAAATATAGTGGCGAAATAATTGATTATGGGTGTTTTCTGCTCTTGAAAATGACCTTAAAGAGAAAAAGTCACTTGAAGGGGCAAATAATTATTTTTTTTATTATTGTTCTGTTCAATCATGCAAAGTTTACAAATTTTTTTTCAATAGCTTAAAATTTCAAAGTTCACAGTGATGTCAATACAAGGCACCAAGAGATTCGAACGGCATGGCCCAGTTCCTTTAAACACATTCTTACCACATATTAAGTATTCAATGTAGATTGAATTTATCCTCGCATTTGATGCAAGCATCATTTCCTCAAGTTTCACATGATTGAATTTTGTTCTTCTTCAACCTTGGTCACACATGGTAAATTCTTAATAAGTAAAATTGATTGCCATATGTTGCAATGACAAAGATTACTCTAAGAAAATACAGACTGATATAGCTACAATTTTTCAAAACAATTCATTTTAAAATGATGACCAATTAAAAATGGTATCAGTATATACTTTAGATGATTTTAGTTTTTTCAGGCTTGCTAAATAACAAATGCAACTTTCAAGTCCTGAATTTAATTTAGTTGGTCTGATTGGGTTTTATGGCACACCAACACAGTATAGGTCATATCGCGACTTTCCAGCTTTACTGGTGTAGGAAGGTGCCCCTTTGTGAATTATTTCAGGTGAGTAGAACAACTGGCGTTCTGTGAGCTAGCTGGATAGCTTCCTCACATGAAAGAATCCATGTCCAAATTCAAACCCACAGCAGTAAGGGGCAAGTGGTTTGAAGTCAACAACTTTAACCACTCGGCCACAGGCGCCCCCTAAACTTAGGTAACAATTTAACATTAATTTATGTCTTTAGTTGAATTTGACTCACAATAATTATGTGTAATCATCAATGTTGACTACAAAGACTACCTTTCATGTAGAAGAAGACGTTAGCAGTGGTCCCTGCATCAGTCCACCATCCTGTCACCACACAGACAAGATACATGTGCTTGTTTATGGCATCAATATCACCTACAGGAATAACTCCAACCTGTGTAATGGTATACAATATTAATCCAGGAATTATATATGAATATTACTGGAATTATTACAAGTGTTGATTTCAAAGGTAACGATAACCACAAAAGGTCATAGATTGGCTTTTATGTCGCACCAACACAGCAGTTGTCATACGGTGACTTTCAAGCTACATGTATACTGGTGGAGTAAGACTTCAAGTGCCCCTCCAAAAGTATAAATTAAAAAAATAAATAATAAAATATATATATATATACATTGTATCATATTTTATATGTATTATTGTGATCCATTTATTCACAAGAATGAGGCAGAAGATACTGTTGTTTGATACAATGAAGGTAATATATCACCATATCACTTAAAATAGACTGTTTCATCCCTTTTACAATTTCCCCTTTCTCCCCTCTGTGACGAAATTTTCCTCTCTCCAAGGGCCCTGCCACAATTTCCTTTAAATGTGAGAAGAAAAAAAACAACAATGATTAAATATAAATCAAACTCAAACCTGCTCTTTATCCTTTTTATCGTACATACGTGCCCAGTGAATGAGGAAGAAATAGAGGACCCAGACTATGACAACAGTTGTCACGACAACAGGGTTATCAAAGAACGTCAGGAACAGTTCCATGTCATCAATGGGATCCACAATATTTGGTAACACAAACACACCTCCAGAAAATGCTGTCAAATGTGTACACAGACATTCCAATTTGTCTTTGGATGAAAGTGGGGACACCTAGATATAAAATCGTACTGTCAAAATTATACTGATTCCAGTATACAAAATACAATTTAAAGTGATAAGTATCAGCTAAACTTAGCAACAATACTAGCATAAAGATTGATATCTTTATCAATAAAAATTATCCTCTATTCTAAAGGAAACATTAAAATAACAGATTTATACACATATGGTTAGCCCTTATACCCAGCTAATATCTTAACCCTTTACCACATGAGCAGATCGTGAAAAATGGCCAATTTCAATGAAAAGCCTCCTGTTACAAGTTCAAACTGCTATGAAACTATAAAAAATGCTTCAGCTCTGATGAAACTTGGCACAAATGTTGTGTGGACCATAGCCTCTGTAACAGCATGCTCAACATTTTTTCACTATCTTAGGCCTAAAATGGGGGAAGCAAAACCAAACACTTTGATTACTTTTTTTCACATGGGTGAATATTGAACAATTTCATGAAAAATATATAAGAAAGGCCACACATAAAATGAAGAAAGCTATAAGTGATTATTAGAAAAAAGACAATTTAAGAAGCATGTCAGAAGATAAGCACAAAAAAATGTTATTACCTCACAACCCCTATTACTCCATGTCTGTGTAGATGTGTCCCAGTATGTGCATGATAAAGTTACTGTGTCCACTTGCACAGTCACTTCCACAACAGTCTCACAATCTGCTATAGTATCATTTCCTATACACTTGGCATCTAAATCTCTCAATTCTTGAACACTCAAACTGTCATTTAAATCAACAGTTACTCCAAGGTAATAGGTTCCAGTATAATTTACAGAATTCCTACTATTATATGTTAAGAATATAAGATTTGCACTTTCAGGAGTTTTATCTGTTAGTTCAAATTTTGAGAAATTTTGGTTAAATTTTTCAACATCACCAGGATATGTCAGTCCTGCATCAGAAAGCTTATCAAAATTTGGTTTTTCTAGTTCATCGATATATATCTTTAAATTACTGATCTGAAAGAATGTATTGAGGGAGAGAATGACAGTTTTGCCATCAGGGATGGTGAATTTGGAGATTAACATGTTAGTATTTGAGCTGTTGTAGGTCAAATTTCCATCTGATTTATTGACATGTAGAAATAAAGTACTGTATGGTGGCTCCTGCGTCTCTGAAATGGTTTCAATAAAGTCAATATAGCATCATATGGTTAAAGTTATAAATAACACTGTATCTTTTATTTTTTACAAAATGAAGAAGCAATAAATAAGTTGACAAGAATTTGTAACTGAGTTACAAACGTCCCCCGCCTTGGGGAAGTTTTATATGAAGCATAAAATTGTGATATTTCAAAAGATTGAGATATGGATCTCAGGACTTTCAGTCCAAAATTATGATCAATGCTAGATCTGCAAATGCAACAATAAATTTATTAAAGAAATAAAATGAAACAGAGAATTTAAAAATCTATCATGTTAAGCTTTGACCTCTTAGTGTGACTTTGACCTTGGAAATAGGGGTGCAGGTGTTGTGCATGACATATCGTCTGATCATTGTAACTATTTGCGCCAAGTAATTCTAAAATCCCTTGATCTATGAAAAAGTTATGGACTGGACAAACAATATACCCTATAACAGACTATGTAAATCTTTGACCTCTACCTGTGACCTTGACCTTTGCGGTAGGGACACATGTGTTACACATGACATATCATCTTATCATTGTGACTAGTTGTGCCAAGTATTTTCAAAATCCCTTGATCTATGAAGCAGTTATGGACGGGACACAAAATATACCATATAACAGACTCTGTTAACTTTGGACCTCTATGTGTGACCTTGACCTTGGAGGTAGGGGTGCAGGTGTTGTACTTGACATATCATCTTATTATGTGACTATTTGTTCCTTGTTATTTCAAAATCCCGAAGAAGTTCTAGATTGACACAAAATATACCCTAAAACAGACTAACTTTTGACCTCTAAGTGTGACCTTGAACTTGGAGGTAGGGATGCAGGTGTTGCCCATGACACATCGTCTTATTATAGTGACTATTTGTGGCAAGTATTTACAAAATCCTTTGATCTATGAAAAAGTTATGGACAGGACACAAAATATACCCTGTAACAGACTATGTTAATCTTTGACCTCCATGTGTGACCTTGACCTTGGAGGTAGGTGACCGGTTGTTGCTCATGACACATCGTCTTATTATTGTGAACAATTGTAGCAAGTATTTACAAAATCCCTTCAAAGATAAGAAAGTTATGGACTGGACAATATTGACCTTGAATGAGCAAGTGCGACCTTGACCCTAGAGTTAGGGTTCTGGTTGCTGCGCATGACACATCGTCTTATTATAACAAACATTTGTGCCAAGGTATTTCAGATTCCTTTGATAAATGACAAAGTTATGGACCGGACACGAAAGTGTAACGGACGGACAGACAAGGTCACACAAGGCTTAAAAAAGACACACAAGTAAAAACGGAAGGAATAGGATCAAAGAGAATTTACTGTTACCCATTGTTCTCCAAGTCACACAAGTACCTCTAGGTTCTTAGGACGGACAGACGGACGGAGCCTATTTCTATATCCCCCTTTTTTCTTCGAAAGGCGGGGGACAATTACAGGAAAACTTTGTAAGAAATTTTCTCATCATATAACAAAGTTTAAAACATGCAAATGTCATTGTAATGTCATTGCTATATTGTAGTTGTTGGGCAGCATGGGTAAGAAAGATTAAACATCTAAATCTAAGTATTTACTAATGAATACAACTGGGAGGTGATGCCAGGTGAATTAAGGTTGGTCATATAAGCTTAAGTGGCTAATACTAGCTGACCAATAGGGAGTCAATATATTACAGTCATGCACAAATAGGCTCATCACTTTTTGTAAAGAATTCATTCAAATCTAATGCTGGAGATGAAGCACTGACAATACTGGACCAGACAGACAAAGCAATGCACATCAAGGCTTAATGACAACCATTTCAATGATAGTTAATTTAAAATAGGCTATTCAAAGTCACTAAGTGGAGATGAATTGTGGACAAGATTGTACTCTACCAACATGACAATAGTACAGTAGATTGAATCATAAGAAAACAGTTCAATGCAAAGCAGTCAAAAATTGATGAGAGTAGTGTATGACAATATAATTCATACGGTCAGATAAGACAGTGTAGCTTTAACCTTCATGTGAATAATTTGTCAATCAATACTATATTTAAGTCAGAATGACAAAGACTTAAGCATAATACTGACAAAATTACATAAGTCACAAGCATACTTGTTTTACTTGTAAGCGTGAGACTCCAGTTTTTATCGTAAGATGCATTTAGATTTGTAAGGTTTATCTGAACAACTTGAAACAATGTTAGTTAATACATGTAATAAGTACCTGGTGCAGTCAGAGACACTTTAATAGGTTCACTCAGATTGGTCACTTTCACTTCAGAATTTTTTGAAGTGAGTTCTACAGATAGTACCTCCATATTGACATCTACAGCTGACCTGTCCCATATATAAGGATTCTTCTTCATATGTAAAACCTTTACAAAGAAAACAAAACATGTCATAACATTTTAAATTGTAACACTTAATGCTAGTATCAAAATCAAGTCAGCAATCCATTAATTGCAATATATATTATCACATTTTCATTTCTAATCAGCTACATATATATCTCAGTTTTTGTGTTAGTATAATAGTGAATCCTGTGTAAGAATGTAAATTAATTAATTTGTTAAACCAAAAGCAGCAATACTAGCTGGAACTCAGACTGCCTTTGCTCATAACAACTGATCAGTGATGAAGAAAAACACGGGCTATTGCATATGAGAAATTAATCATGCACAATTCTGATAAATAAAGGGAAATAACTATGTCTTCACATAAAAGCATAATTTGCAGATTTAAAAAAAAAAATAAAAAAATTATTCATGATATTTACCTGTAAGCCTAGATCAGGCATATTTTTATCAACACCATCAACAACTGCTGGAAATTCTACTGTAGCTACCTCTGTGTCACCACCAGTACCCATAGTAAGATGTCTACCACCTAATGCTGACTGTTCAATTTTTTCCATCTGAATATTGACACTCTCTGTCTGAATTACTACAGCTGGGTCTCCAACCGTCTGCCCTGACAATATTGTGTTGCTAATCTTATCTATTGTATTAAGAAGTCTACCAGCTGATTTTTTCATCTGAAACAGAGCAATTACCTTACTAAAGGCTAATATTTGCTTTTCTGTTTCCCATTTCTATCTTTGCATTATGGCAAAACTGAAACTCAATCATATGGCAAAATCTAACCATCATACTAGTGGAAAGAAGTATTTCATGTCTTTTTGCTTTTTTTAAGAAAAATCTAAATTCCTCAACAAAATGGCTGACCTTCTCTAATTCCCAATTTAGTTAATAGTTTATGAAGAATCTCTTTTAGTTTGTTTGTGTAAGAAACTAGAATCCTGGAGACACACTCTCAAATCCCTTCCTAGAACAAAGTAGTACTAAGCAAAGAGTGTAAAGTTTTCTTCTCAAGTTAACAACGGAAGTCCTTGATGGGATTTGAACCCACATGTCTAAGGATCTTTAGATTACTAGTCTGACATGTTAAACACTCCATGCCTTCACATGAAATAACTAGAACTATCGCTGAATGCGATTGATACCCCCACCAATGTCCTTGACAGAAGACAACTTGGAAAGGTGGTTAAGGGAATAACTTTAGTGGCACAAATACATATACATAAAAAGAAATTATCTCTGATGAAAAAAAGACTAATTGTACAGGTAATAGTATAAATATATATTGTCAAATCATGTTCAAAACAGTTACAAATAACCTTTATTTTCCAAATATACTAAACATTTTCTAAGTCAATTTTTGACCTAGTGTGGCCTTGACCTTACGCTGGCACAAGGGTAAGATGGGTTCTGCACATTGCCTAGTTGGGGTGAACCTTTGAGTAAAGTTTGAAGGAAATCCTTCCATTAGTATAGAATTTATAGAGCGGACACAACATATTGTCTAGTATTGATTGTATGTAAATTTAAAGACTTAAAAAGGGGCATAACTTTGTCAAAATGCAATACAGAGTTATGAAACTTGACCTGCACATCTTATTTGTGACATCTCATATATCTTTTAAGCAAATACCTGTGCTAGTTTCAGAAATATTCAAGTACATGTTAAAATTTAAGAACATTTTCTAAGTCAATTTTTGACCTTCAAGTGTGACCTTGACCTTTAGCCGGCACAAAGGTAACGTAGATTCTGCACATAAACCTTGTTGAGGTGAACATTTGAGTAAAGTTTGAAGAAAATTCTTCCATTAGTATAGGACTTACACAGCGGACATGACATATTGTCTAATATTTGATTGTATGTAAATTTGAAGACTTAAAAAGGAACATAAATTTGTTAAAATGCAATACAGAGTTATGAAACTTGACCAGCATATCTTAATTGTGACACTTCATATATATTCTAAGTTTCAAGCAAATACCTTTACTAGTTTCAGAAATATTCAAATACATATTAAAATTTAAGAATATTTTCTAAGTCAATTTTTGACCTTCAAGTGTGACCTTGACCTTAAGCCGGCAAAAGGGTGACATGGGTTCTGCCATAACCTTGTTGAGGTGAACATTTGAGCCAAGATTGAAGAAAATCTTTCAATAAGTGTAGGACTTCAGTGTTTTTTTTGGTCGAAATATTCGGCGTTATTCGGCCCCTTTCCCCACCTCTCAGAATATATATTTTCCCCCATTGAAATTGAAGACAAACAAAAAACAAAAAAGAAAACACACAAACCATAAGTAAAGTATGCCAATTTAATAATGTTGATTCACATAGCAAATTCATGAACACTGCGTGTGCATTCAATCATTATCAGGTATGTTTAATTTACGCTTGCTTTGCGACATATTTCGTTCGATTTACCGCGGCTGTAAGACAATACGGTAACGCGACAATCGGTTATTGACTTTATTATTTACCGTTGGCTTTTATGAGAAAATACATGCAAATGTTCAAAAATAAACACTCGCCTACTTGGCAAGTATAAAATAAACAGAATATTATAATATGAAAGAAAAACACGCTATGACAAAGAGATTACTGTAAACTACCGATGGGTTGAATTGCCGCTGTATCTTTACGGCTTTTACGACTATCGCATTTACTGTATACTTTTATAGGCACTGGTGTTTAAAATGTCACACAATAGTCGGTGTTACCGAAAGATAATAAATAAACAATTCTCAGCAAAGAACAAACGTATCAATGTTCTTTTTAAGCAGCAGGCACTTAATGAGCTAGGTTCAAAAGAAAAATCTCTAAAATCAGACCAATGCAAGTCAGTCGAGGTACGCTCGATTTTTTTTTCTCAGCGTATTTTTTTTAGTAATAATATATATATGATATAAATATGATAAATTTAAATATCCCGATCAATTCACTAAATAATTTGTCTGCCAGTGCAAAGAAATGGGTTTAATGAATCTACTGTGCACTCCTCCCATAAATAGACTGGGACAAAACAGTCTTGACAACCTGATTAGAATATGCAATTATGATGGACACTTAAACATTGATGACCTGAATGCTGTCATCAATTGAGTTTGATAATGACAGTAGGGGATTGAAATTACACTGAATCAAACTGAAGTCACTCAGTTAATAAAGTTGTTTAGTTTTATTTATTTTATAGGATTGAAAAAAATCATGTTTTTTTTAGTCTTTTTATTGAATGTTAATTAATAAAACTGAAAATTCCCCTTTTTTGGCATTTACGCGCTATTTTTCCCCACCCAATGGGCACTGACCCCCTTCCCCCAAAACTGAAAAAAAACACTGGACTTACAGAGCGGACACGCCATACTGTCTAATATTTGAATGTTTGATATTTGACCTTCAATTGTGACCTTGACCTTCAGCTGACACATGGGCAACATGGGTTCTGCACATCCCCTTGTTGAGGTGAACATTTGAGCCAAGTTTGAAGAAAATCTTTCAATTAGTGTAGGACTTACAAAGCGGACACAACATACTGTTTAATATTTGATTGTTTGATATTTGACCTTCAATTGTGACCTTGACCTTAAGCTGACACATGGGCAACATGGGTTCTGCACATCCCCTTGTTGAGGTGAACATTTGAGTCAAGTTTGAAGAAAATCCTTCAATTGGTATAGGAATTATAGAGCGGACACGAAAATGGAGACCGACGGACCGATCGACCGACTGACCGACCGATGGACGCAACAAAGCAATCCATTATAGCCCCCCACCACATTTTGTGGTAGGGGTATAATTAGTTACTAAACAGGGAACTAGACCTTCTGTAGATTACTTCTGTCAAGATTAGTTAGAATTTGTTCTGCAGCTTTAGCGGATAAATTCACACACAGGATTGTATATTACAACAGACTCTAACCTGTATACACCACTTACGAATCTGTGCTGGGGTATAAGAAGCATAACAATTTTTTTTTTTTAAATAAAATATTATTCACAAGATTTACTGAAAATAACTCAACTGGTTCAAAACAAAGATGCACCTTGATATGTGATCTTGACTAAAGCTTCAAAGGTTCTGTACAAGTTCAAAGGCAAGTGGAAGAAAAACAATCAAAGGAATGAACAATTTGCTGTATTTTCTAAAAGAATGAGAAGAAGGAGAAGAAGAATCTTTATAAGTAAAAAGGGACACAACTCTCAGTTTAAGGGAAAAGAGTTATGGAACATAGTATGTCAATTTATAACTAGAACTGCCACTGTCATGGTGAGAATACCCCCGCATACCACTTTGTCAGAATCAACAGTGGCCATTTAGAGCTCAAGGACAACCTCCCTGCCAAATCTGAGGTTAGTGCATTGCTAAGTTATGTATTCTACATGCTTCAAATGTGAAAATGTCAAAATCAATACACTGCAGACAGGCATTCTTAAGCATTTGAGCAGACAAACTTATTATAGTAAAAATCCCTGTGACCTTGACCATTGACACAGTCAACTAAAAATCAATAGGGGCCATCTACTACTCATAAACAACCTCAATACCAAATATGAAGACTGTGGGTCAAAGGTTTCTTAAGTTATTGGGCAGATAAACTTTTGAAGTCAAAGTCCCTGTGACCTTGACCTTTGACCCAGTGACCTCAAAATCAAAAAGGGTCATCTACTAATCATGACTAACCTTCATGCCAAATATGAAGACTGTGGGTCAAAGGAATCTTAAGTTATTGGGCAGACAAGCTTTTTTAGTCAAGGCCCCTGTGACCTTGACCTTTGACCTAGCAACCTCAAAATCAATAGAGGTCATCTACTAGTCATGACTAACCTGCATGCCAAATATGAAGACCATGGGTCAAAGGAATCTAAAAGTTATTGGGCGGACAAGCTTTTTTAAGTCAAGGCCCCTGTGACCTTGACCTTTGACCCAGCAACCTCAAAATCATTAGGGGTCATCTACTAGTCATGACTAACCTGCATGCCAAATTTTAAGACTATGGGTCAAAGGAATCTTAAGTTATTGGGTGGACAAGCTTTTTTTAGTCAAGGCCCCTGTGACCTTGACCTTTGACCCAGTGACCTCATATTCAAAAGGGGTCATCTACTAGTCATGACTAACCTCCATGCCAAATATGAAGACTGTGGGTCAAAGAAATCTTAAGTTATTGGGAGGACAAGCTTTTTTTAGTCACGGCCCCCTTGACCTTTGACCCAATAACCTCAAAATCAATAGGGGTCATTTACTAGTCATGACTAACCTCCTTGCCAAATATGAAGACTATGGGTCAAAGAAATCTTAAGTTATTGGGCAGACAAACTTTTTTAGTCAAGGCCCCTGTGACCTTGACCTTTGACCAAGCAACCTTAAAATCAATAGGGATCATCTACAAGTCATGCCAAATATGAAGACTGTGGGTCAAAGGAATCTTTAGTTATTGGATGGACAAGGAAAAACCGACGGACGGGGAGACGGACGTCCGGAACTCTGGTTTGTCCGGACGGACAAGCTGATTCCAGTATACCCTATAAAACATATATAAAAACACTTACAAGATTGTATACAAGTAAAATGGTTTCCTGCGGGAAATGATATAAAGATATTTCATTTAACTATTTTCAACATTGTTTTGGGAGAGGGGAAAAAATAAACATTTGTATCAGGAATATAGTTGACAATAATCGATCAAAATAGAAGAAGGTCTTTGGAAACTGGTGACCGTTGATGACCGGAGAAGGTCGAACATAAAACAATTATTTCTTTTCAAGAAAATGATTAAATAAGCCTACCATTTGATGAAAAATACAAGCAAAAAATAAAATAAAAGTAAACACACAAGTTTACGCAGAAAATATCTCTATTTATTATGGCAGATGCCACTACGAAATTAAAATTGTAGATTTTCAGTATATAAACAATTTATTGATTGTAAAATTTGAGATACAATGATAATTTTCAAATACATCATTCAAGTTTTTCCACCTTAAACGGTAAAATAGTTATAGAAAATTAGAAATATCACGTAATAGTTTTTTGTTCTTAATTAGGTGTAATTCTGACTAATTCCCTAGAGGTAATTCCGTAACGTACCGACAAGCGGTATTTAGCCAGGTTTTCGAACAGGTCAATTAACCAATCGTGTACGGTTTACAGATCACATGCTCCTCCGTGTACCGAAAACAGGTCACGTGCTCCTCCATGCGTCAAAAGTGAAATGCGTACCAATACCCTGCGGTCTCCAGACCGCAGGGAATAACCAGAATCAAATGAATCTACAGCTTCCAGAAATATTCTAGGAAATGCTGACTTTTTAAACATACCTTTCCCAAGTTAGCATTATTTTGTGATTGATCTTTCATCAACTGTGTATGACCCTGATCTGCTTTGATATCAAGAAGTTGTGTCACACCAATAAATATCTCTCTGAAAATTTAAAAACTTGGTATTAACAATATTTTTACTTCTTCTGATCTACATTTCTATTGATAATGAATTTTTATGTTTATATATATATTAAATAATAATAATAAATACTACTAATAATAATTTTACTTATGTTATAACCTAGATTTCTGACTTAATCAGTGTCCTTAATTTAATATCAGTCCCTACAAAGATGTAAATTTATTTATTGCTTCCAACCTTACTCTTTGACAAGAAATTACTTAAATTAAGACACAGCTAGAGAAGTAAATTGGTCCTAATATCATGACTGTTTGGATCCTCATTTTGTTTAAGACAAGTATTTAAACCAATTAAAATAGCAATCATTGTATGTCTGACTTTTAAATAGCATAAATTTCTTGCTTCTTATGTTATAACTTTATCACATAAACCAAGAGGCAAGAGTGTAATAAAGCCATTTAATAAACACAATATTACACCAGTGTAATAATGAAATAACACTTTGATGTGCCACCATTTATGTTATATACAAACATAGCATTAAAGCATGCTAATGTTAGCATTACACTATAGGCTTAGGGGTGTAACAATACAGCAAAAACCGTATTGCAATATATTGCCATTTTGCTGAAGCGTATTGCAATATATTGCAATACGTATTGTCGTGTATATGTTTTGATGTAAAGATGGAGTAACATTTATATATTATTATTAGATGTATATATTTTTAGTAGAAACTTAATAAAAATGTAAGGAATAAATAGAAAGTAGTGTCACACAATTTGATAAACAAAACTAGTCGCGTGTGACCTTTCACATCTGGGCTGCTTATGTAAATTATGCGGCCGCTTATTGACTTTTAAGTGTACTAGTTGTCTGATATTTTTATCTTACGTTGACGCCAATAAAATTCACCAATTAAAGATTTTATGTGAAATTTGTACAAAATTAGAAGGCAATTAATTGAAAATGATGATTTTTATAAAATACCGGTTTTCCAAAAATCGTACCGCGGTTCGAAATTTATTTTTTCATATTGCAATATATCGGTATACCGGTAAACCGTTACACCCTTATATAGGCATGTCAATAGAATATTTTATTTGTGTAGATTCAATGCTAAATTTATTGAACTTGTTGAATAAAACAATATCATGCACGGAAAAGAGACTCATATGATATAATATTGTTTTATTCAACAAGTCCAATAGATTTAAAATTAAATCTACACTCATTTAATATCCTCTATTTTCAACAGCTTTCTCATTTGGTATGATGGTAATAATTTATATCAATTTCTGTTTTATTATGAACCTAATGAATTTGAATTGAACAACATGTTATCTGAATCTTGAAATATTACAGTAAAGAAATTCTACAACAATAGTGATAACACATATAATACATACTCGGCCGAGTCTACAATATCTGCTGTATTTGTCACATTAGTTAAAGTATCCAAACTATCAGCTAAATCATCAAACAGCTTGGCAGCATCTTCCTACAGAAAATAATAATATTTTTTGTTACATTTGTAATATAACTAGGACAAATTTACAAGACTTCATTAAAATGCATTTTCATTGATGCAATTTACATTTTACAGTGATTTTTTTTCCAATTTTAAAAACAACCTGTGGCTTTCTGAAGGGGAAAATATAGCGCTATAAATCAGAAAAAGGGGAACCTGAAATCAAATTCAATTTTATGAAAAAAAATAATTTCAGTTCAATTTAACATGCATGGTACATAGCTATCTACAGGGACAGATTTCTGTTTTCTAGCTCAGATGCTGTTTAGTAATGGTTCTGGTTAGAAAGAGCACGAGGCATTTTAAGAGAAAATATTAGCATTTTAAGGGGAAAATATACCTATTTTGGGCTAGGGGAAACAGCCTTTGTTCGGCTGTAAAATACAGTAAAAAATCACTGTTTTATTCGATTAAAAGTACTGATATATTTATCTAATTTCTTGATAATTGCATACTTTCAAAACAGATATGTAGTGTATATACATGTACCTCTGGTTCATATGTTTGAACCTCAGTTAAGTTATACTAAAATCAATTCATAATGGTAAACGTCACTGCTTTGCCTTAACTAGTAACATACATATAAAAAACATGATTTTTCTTACATCTTTGGCAAAAGACATAATAAACAAATTTTTTAATAAAAAGTGATCACATTAAAATGTAGAACAATTTCCACAATTAACCTTGAAAACATGAGAATAAACACTCGTCTGTTAAACTTACCACTTTTGACAAAAAATCTAAGTTAAAAAGGGGAATAACTCAAAAATATAGCTTTCACAATAATACCCCTTATCTAACAACTGCACCTTGACAAGATAAGCAAGAATTCCAAGCTTCATGTTGATATATACTTTTAAAATGTTTGAATACAATAAAGTTTTTTGCATTAAAACCACACTGACGGCAACACAGCAATCAAAATAGCTTCACTTTTTCTTCAAAACAGACAAGCTAAAAATAAAAGTTTGACCTACAACAACAACAGCAATCATCGTGGTAACTAACCTGTGTACTTTCAGTGAGTTCAGATTCCACTTTTGTAACCTGTGTCAAAGTTTCAGCAACAGATGACAATGTATCAATACTGCTAACATTTACTTTCTTTAAACTTGTCACAACTGATGTCCTTATCTGAAATAGAAAAAAGGACAACATTTGGCTGTGATAACCTTATACATGTATTGCTAATAAGAATTTTGATCATATACAGTCAAACCTGTGAACAAAAGTCATACAAGAGAGAGACTGAACATGGCCTGTGTAGACAAGTTGACTATTTGGAGGTCATTTTAATCAATGAATGATTGTCATGAAGTAGCCTTTATTTACAGGGTGATCTTTATTCGGAGATGGTCTTTAACACAGGTGTGACTGTATTTTTACAGCACAGGTTCTTAATATTTCAGCAGTAAAAATTAATGACAGTTAAATAGATCGCAGAGAATAACACTGATGTCGAAAGAAATAATCAAAGTGAGACGTTACTTAATCACAGTGCTCCTTTAACCGGCTGTTAACAGAAAATTCAGTCTTTATATTTTATCTTTTACCGTAAAATCTCAATTTAACGCCCCTGGGGCGTAACATTTTTCAAAAGGGGGCGTTTAATAAAAATAAAAAAAATCTCAAAAAAAAAAAAAATCTTGGAAAAAAAAAATCTTTCTTTAACCGATGTAAAAAAATCCACAAACACATCATCACCCTGTTGACACTTTTGATCTTGCCGACAATCTGACGTAATCGATGCTACTTTCCTAATTTACAATGTGTGTCAACAGGCCCACTTTGAGATCTGTGTAGTTGTACAGGTGCATAGCTATATCGATTGTGTGTACTGTAAATATGTTTACCGTTTTGTGTTTTCAAGCAGACTACACTCTGTTTTAGTGAACTTTAAACTGTTTTAAGTTTTGATTCACAGATATTTTTCATAAATTGAATGATATTTGACATACCATAAATTGCCGAACTAGTATGAGAGTTTCTTTATTTTCTTTGTTTAAATTATATACAAGGTAAAAAAAAGTTTCAAAAGTGGGTGGGGGGCATTAATTAGGGTGGGGGCAATAAATTGGGATTTTACAGTAAATTAGATTGAGAAGATTTACAACCAGTTTTTTATCCTTCTCTAGCAGGAGCCCTTCAATAATGCTTAAACTCATGCACTATACTACTGAATTTCAATTCACACTAAGGGTTTTTTCATCCCTTTCAGCAAAAATAGTGGATTTTTTAAGCAAAATTTAAAGGTAGAGCATTTTCCAATAAATTTAAAAAAGAGCATTTTTCCCAGAGCATATTCCACAATCTGTTAAAAAGGCCTTGACAACAGATAAAATTATCTAGCACCTAATATATGATTGTCTGTAACATAGGGTTTATGCCACACTGACAAAACTCATTTGTTTCAATTAAAACAATAATGGATAGTCCCTTAATATGTACCGCAGTTTTCTCTGCCTTTACAGTGTCATTCACTTCAGTGCCATTTACTGGGTTTAGAGCTGAAGCGATGACATTCAAGTTTTGAACAGCCTCTGAAAATGAAAAACAAAACAACCATTTTTTTGCTTTTCATCAAAAATTATTACAGAAACAAACAAATTTAAACAGATAGCAAACATTTATTCATATAAGAAATTTATTAAGAACTTAATAAATAAAAAATGGCACTTGCACTCATGTGCTCTGGATTTAAGCTATCTATGATTATACACATAATGTGAAGTTGCATTGAATTCCAACCATTAGTTTTAAGTCAAGCACTGGACAAAAAAGTAATGAAGGGCAATAACTCTGTGATAAGTCAAGATGAAGTTATTGTTCTTGTGCACTGCACTTTCTCTCAATGTGCATGACCATTGCATAAAGTTATATAGAATTTCAACTTGTGGGTTTTCAAGTTATGCTCCAGACAAGGAAAATGCAATGGAAAAGTAACAAAGGGCAATAACTCTATAATTACTTTAGACAGAGTTATGGTTTTTGTGCACTGCACTTCCTCTTATTGTGCTTGACCATTGTAAGAAGTTGTTTTAAATTTCAAACAGTACTTTTCAAGGAATGCTCTGGACAAAGAAAAGTATCAAAGGGCAATAACTCTGTAATTAGTCAAAAACGGAGTTATGGTTCTTGTGCACTACACTTTCTCTCAATGTGCTTGACCATTGTATAAAGTTATATTGAATTACAACTAGTGGTTTTTAAGTTATACTCCAGACAAGAAAAAAAGCAATGGAAAAGTAACAAATGGCAATAACTCTGTAATAACTTTTGATAGAGGTATGGTTCTTGTGCATTCACTTCCTCTTATTGTGCTTGACGGTTGTATGAACTTGTATTTAATTCCAGTCAGTGGTTTTCAGTATGCTCCAAAGAAGGAAAAGTAACAAAGGGCAATAACTCCGTAATTAGTCAATATGAATTTATGGTTCTTGTGCACTGCACTTCCCCTCAATGTGCTTGACCATTGTATGAAGCCGTAATGAATTCCAACCATTAGTCTTCAAGTTATGCTCTGGACAAGGAAAATGCAATAGACTGCTGGACCCACTGATCAACCCACCACCACTGGGTCACTCCTAAATACCCCCTAAACTTAATATGGTGCAAAAACAGGAAAGATGGTTTTGGCTAAACTGCAAAGCAACACCAGAATAGAAATTATAGAGACCTTCCTGATTTCCTGCTGCTATCATGTCATCTATGACAGAAGACTGAGAATCACCTGATGAAACCAGTACGGATTTAGCAGTCTCTAAAAGATTACCATTTGGGTCTCTGTCTGCTGGTTCAACCTTAAAGTATTGTAAACATCTGATATACACACACACTAATGTCATTGGTCTACTATTTTTAAACACCTCATAACACTAAGCATACTGTTTAGTCATTATTCATCCATTTCTCTGACTTCAGAACATTTTTTTTTTTCAAAATTGGATATATATTTATAAAACATTTCAAGGTCATAGTGGGTAAAGAAAAACTGTATCTCACCCATATGTTGCAGATGTTGTGAATGTAGAGAATAATTTAGTGTTCCTAGACCTGCCAGACTAAACATTAAACAATGGCAACATTGTCACAAAATACGCTCGTCATAAAAGCTTTTGACAGAGATGTCACAGGGCATTATAGATATGCATTTAGGAGATAGGTAATATCCTGACAATATCTGGAAATTTTATCGTCTCTAGTGACCTTCACCTTAATATATTAACCTAAATTACATGTGTCACACTTCGTCATGATAGTTATCATTTGTGTTATATTCCATCACAAGAGCCGGTTTAACCCTGTGTTGCTCCCCGAATAGGTTTTGGACACAGGAAGGTATACCTCTTGTAGTGTCAGAGTTATGTCATAGACAAAATTCAAAGTGTAAAAACAACCCAAATGTTGCGTGCGACACTTGGTCTCAATATGGTGATCATTTCTGTGAAATAGTTGTAAATTCCAACTTCTAATAACGAAATTATTGGCAGGACACGATTTTGCTGCAAGGTCATGCTGTGACCTTGACCTTCAAGGTAGCGACCCAAATGCTGCGTGCGACACGTCATCTCAATATGGTGATCATTTCTGTGAAATAGTTGTAAAATCTGACATCAAATAAGGAAGTTGTGGGCCGGACACAATTTTGCTGCAAGGTCATGCAGTGACATTGACCTTCAAGGTAGCAACCCAAATGTTGTGCTTTACACGTTGTCTCAATAATGTGATTATTTCTGTGAAGTAGTTGTAAAATCCGACTTCAAATAAGGAAGTTATGGGCCTGACACGATTTTGCTTCAAGGTCAAGCTGTGACCTTGACCTTCAAGGTAGCGACCCAAATGTTGCACGCGACACATCGTCTCAATATGGTGACTATTTCTGTGAAATAGTTCAACAGTTGTAAAATCCAACTTAAAATAAAGAAGTTATGGGTAAGACATGATTTTGCTGCAAGGTCATGCTGTGACCTTGATCTTCAAGGTAGGGAATCAAATGTTGTGCGCGACACATTGTCTCAATATGGTGATCATTTATGTGAAATAGTTGTAAGATCCGACTTCAAATAACGAAGTTATGGGCCGGACACCATTTTGCTGCAAGGTCATGCTATGACCTTGACCTTCAAGGTAGCGACCCAAATGTTGCACTTGACACATTGTCTCAATATTATGGTTATCATTCCTGTGAAATAGTTGTAAAATCCGACTTCAAATAAGGAAGTTATGGGCCGGACATGAATTCGGAAAGTATGTACATACGGACGGAAACAGACGTTCTTACATTTGTATTCTTGTTGTGTATTTTACTGTGTAAAAAAAGTACCCAACAATCAATGAAAATACCCAACAATACATACGGAGTAAGCAGGATTGGTAATTGTTGGGTATTTAGTACCATTTAGTACATAACAACTACCCTCTCATGCGCTCGGACTGACGGACCGACAGACAACCCGACAACTATATGCTCCCCTCGAAATTTTTCGTGGAGCATAATAAATGATGAAAAAAAGGGTCCCTGTACACATCTTTTGTTTTATATTAACTTTGACTTTTTTATGTGACCTTGACTTTGGTAGCAAGGAACTAAATAAGTGCACAATACTTGGTCTCAAAATGTTGAACATTTGTGCCAAGATACATTCAAATCCCCAGATGAATGTAGATGTTTTTCTCCAAACAGGCATTTTTCATTCACTTATAAGTGTGACCTTAACCTTTAATCTAAAGACCTGGTTCATACATGTGACAATGCTTCTCATAGTGGTGAACATTACTATAAAGTTTCATTAGAATCCCATCATGCATGTAGGAGATATATTCTTGACAAAATATCTATATTTTATCATCTTTAGTGACCTTGACCTTGCATATATTAACCAAAATTACATGTTTCACACCTGTAGTCATGTCAATGACCATTTGTGTTTCAATCCCTCAATAAATAAACTAAATGGTCCAAATACACATTTTCATATCTTCATCTGAACTCCGATACCTTTGTGTGACCTTGACCTTGGCAGCAGGGACCTGAATTTTGTACATGACACTGTCTGACAATAGTGAACATTTGTGCCAAGTTATATTGAAATCTCTCTATGCATGTAGAAGTTTTGTTCTGAACAAGCGATTTCCAATGACCTCTAAGTGAGACCTTGACTTTTGATCTGGAGACCTGGTGCATGCGCACGACACAGCTTCTCATAGTGGTAAGCATTTCTATTAAGTTTCATTAAAAATTTTCAAACGGGACCTGATAAAAGTCAAGAATCATGGCAATGCTATGAAACCAGATTTTTCAAACTTGAAACCATTTTTCTATTTTTAGTTATAGTTACAATGACCCTAGATGCCAAAAAGTAATCCCAAGCAAGGTCTCAATAATAGCTTGCTCTATACAAATTTTAAATTAAGAACTTTAGTTCCCAACTCTACAAAATAATTCATGAATAGTTTCCTAAAGAACAACCTGTTACAATGGAAAGATATAAATCAATGTGATGAATCTATTCAAAGTGATATACCCAGGTTTTTTTATACCTCAGTTAAGTGCCTAAATATCTTTATTACAAAACCATTCAAAATTGTCCTGAAAGTCAGTGTTTTGAATGGAATTTATTTCTTCATTTGCACTTATAAACAAGAGATTGCTACCTGGATAATCTGTGATTTGACTGTGTATGCCCCCGACTCTATTAGTCTGGCTCGCACCAATATATACAATCTGTATTCCTGTTCTGGATCTCCTAATCGCAACTTCACATTTCTCACTGTATTATTTTGTCCTATGTAGAACTTTGATCCTACATTGAACATAAAAAGACAAGTCAGTAAAATAGTTAAATTTGACTCTTAAAATATACAAATCCTGTCCTGTTTAAAATTTTAGAACTGAGGAGCTCCAAACATCAAGATTTTATCTTTGACCTCCATGCGTGACCTTGACCTTAGAGAGAGGGACCTAGGTCCTGTGCATGGCGCAAACCATCTCATTATGCTTATAACATTGGGAAACTAACTTCAAAATCCCTTGATGCATGACAGAGTTATAGGCCAGCCAATATTTTCTTACTGCTGACTTTTAACCTCTTAATGTGACCTTGACCTTGGAACTTGAGGTTTGGTCTTGTGCATGACACATCATCCATTTATTCTTAACATTTGTGCCATATTGTTTCAAAATCCCTTAATGCATGACATACTTATGGACCACACTAGATTTTCTGCTGGTCTTATGTGTGAACTTGACCTTGGAGCTAGGGGTATATGTCTTGCACATGACATCATCTCATCATGCTTAACATTTGTGCCAATTTTTTTCCCATGATGCATGATGGAGTTGTGGGCAAGACAAGATTTTCTAACTGCTGACCTTTAACCCTCTAAATGAGTTCCTGACCTTGGAGCTATGGTCTAGGCTTCACGCATAACAAAATGGCAATGTCTCATCATGTTTACCATTTGTGCCAAAATGTTTCAAAACCCATGACAGTTATTGCAGACAAGGCTTTCAGACACATGCATGGATGATAGGTGTTACACACTATATGCCTGCCCTCTTGCCATTATTATAGTTAGAGCATGAAAATGTTATTCTGCATCATACTGCCTAGATTGGTACTTTTGGTGCCTTTTGAATAAAAGAAATCAGTTGTATCTCTAGACGTCTTCAAGAGAGTAAGTAATTTATTCCAAGTTTCATCAACACAAGCAAAGGTATAATATAATGTATAATATACATCATAATAAAATCTTAATTTACTTGGTTTATTTGTTTGGAGTAAGCATCAATGTTAAGTCATAAACTGAACAGCAGTTAACTAGAAATATCTTTGCTTGGAATTATACATTTACCCAGTCTCTCCACATAAAAGTCATTTGTATCAGAGACAAACCAAACCAATCAATGTCATGAACAAAGATTTACATGTTGACTTTTCATCTAACAATTACTTACCTTTTCGCCATTCATTAATGGTTTTAGATTTCATTAAATATTGAAAATTGTAATTTCCTTGCACAGTAAAGTCAATGCATGTAATATTAAAGTTTGTCGTCAAGGTATAACCCCCATCTGCAGGCGTAACAGTGCACTCTCCAGGTTCTGGTATAGGGCTATACTTGAACTCTTCATATGCAGAAGCTTTACTACTATCAGGCAGTGTCACTGAAATCAATGTAGAAGTAATCAAATTACATGTATTTTATTTAAAAATGCTTGTTTTTAAATCTATCTAATACATAAATAAATTGAAAACAAGATCACTGACCCAATTTTTGTTTGGCTACTTGTAAATTCTAACAAGAAATTGACAAAATGACACAATACACCCTGTCCAT